>NW_014570220.1:4117-13835 GCF_001313835.1 Polistes canadensis
CTTTTTCAACGAAACTCGATTAAAGTAAACCTGACGTCCATTCTGTCTTGTTTCTAATAGCACATTTTTATCTTCACAAAATAGATTTAATATATGTAAAAAGAAATTTTTGCTACTTTATGAATTTAACAGTAGTTCAAAATTATTAGATACATAAATAATTGCTATATAACAAAAGCTGTAAAACGTTTTCTTTTGAGTTTTAAAACGTATACTAACAAATAAAAAGTGATACGTTCAATAAAATCCTGCAAATAACATTTATGTTTTCACAACTGCAGTGCAAAAAAAGGAAACAAATCATTTTGTTACAACATTTTTTGGTTACTTTACGTGAATAATTCAATTTTTTTTTCAACGAAACTCGATTGTAGTAAACCTGGCATGTATTTTATTTTGTTTCTAGTAGCACATTTTTACCGTCGCTAAGAATGTTTAAATATAGTTAAAAGAAATTTCTTTAGGATATAAGAAATTCGGTAGTGGACGTCTCTGGGAGACGGTTGTCTCTGCTCCGGTGGAAATGGCATAGGCTGTCATCAAGAAAGAGAAGATAGACTTCGGACTATACCGGGCAAGAGTAGTCGAGCTCCGGCAAAGACCATTGCGTTGCCACCGGTACCTGGCTAGGGGTCACGTTGCTGCGAGCTGCCCGAGCCCGACCTCTAGGGCAAGCCTCTGCCATCAGTGTGGCCAACCGGGCCACAACGCGAAGGACTGCAAAAACAAGGTGGAGTGTCTGGTGTGCAGGACGCCGGGCGCAGGAACAAGAACCATCGTGCGGAGACCTGGAAGTGTCCGGTGTTCCCTCCGCGAAGGACAAATAACAAAACGTGCGCAACCGCGAGTGCTAGTGAGGCTCGAGTGCCTGGTGTTTTGGAGGGGGAGATGAATAAGGGGGAGGATATGGGGATGGACGAGGATCTGTCCACCCCCACAAGAGACGCAAGGGGAGCAGTAGCGCAGGACAAGGACTGCGATACGAACAGGTGTGCGAAGCCTGCAGCAGGAACGGGGATCAGTGGTGTGACCATTAACAATGTTTCACAGTGAACAATGTGTGCTGGTGAACCTGAACCATGCACTAAGTTCGCAGGATCTACTGATCCAGCGTATGCGCGAGTGTGGGGCGGGGATCGCGGGTATCGCAGAGCCGTGGTGGGTGCCTCCCGGGGATGAGAAATGGTTCTCGTACCTGGGGGGGCTTTGCTATCTGCGGTACTGGTAGGTAAAAGCGGAAGACCCTGCAGTCTAATGTTTAGGGGTAACTTCTTTGTGGTTGTTTAGTGGGGGGACTCGCTGTTGATTTCTGTCTACTTTTCCCCCAGCGAGGTTATTGGTGAATTTTGTAGACTCCTGGACGAGCTAAAAGAACTCTTGGGAAGATTCCTTACCTCTCCGGTGCTGGTTGCTGGCGACTTCAATGCCCGGGCCCGTAGATAGGACCCGGAGGGTAGGGGTAACCTAAGGGGAGGGTAGCTCTCTACCTGGGCCAGTCGGTTGAACTTGCACCTCTTCAACCGGATTGGTCGTCCCACGTGCGTTCGGCCGCAAGGGTCGATCGTTATTGACCTCACGTGGGTCTCGACAGCTGCTAGTATCCGCCTATCGGAATAGAGGGTAGATGAGGCAGAGTCCCTTTCGGACCATGCGTATGTCGTTTTTGAGTATTGTTACGAGACTGCAGGGGTCCGAGGCTTGAKCCGGCCTGACAAGACTTTCCCTCGGTGGAATGCGCGGGCTGCGGACGAGGACATTCTCGCTGCTGCTCTCCTATCGGGCGACTGGACGCGTCCTGGTGGTGTGTGCAGTGCGCAAATGTATGTCTAGTGGCTACGCAAGATGTTGGTGCGCGTGTGCGACATAGCACTGCCGAGAGCGGGGAACACTAAGAACAAGAGGAGGAAGGCGTGCTGGTGGTCGCAGGAACTGTCTGCTCTCAGGGCGGAAGCGACTGC
The DNA here is from genome assembly GCF_001313835.1 of Polistes canadensis. NCBI lineage: Eukaryota > Metazoa > Arthropoda > Insecta > Hymenoptera > Vespidae > Polistes > Polistes canadensis. Next base: position 6,076 of record NW_014570220.1, read on the forward strand.
GGCTAGGAGGCGCTTTCTAAATGCCAGACGCAGCGGAGACCAAAGAAGAATAGAGCTGTGTCTGGAGGCCCGCAGGGAGACTAAAAAACTTTCGAAGAGGGCCATTAAGAAGGCCAAAGCCACTGCCTGGAGAGACTTCATAGGGACACTGGAGGCAGACCCGTGAAGCAGACCATATCGCCTGGTCATGGGAAAGCTAAGGCCATACTATGCACCCCTGATGGAGGTGCTCGAACCGGACGTACTGGACCGGGTGTTGGGTGGCCTCTTTCCCCAGGTAAAGCAGATCAATGCTCAGGACGTGCGCGGGGTGCAGGTGGATGGTGCAGCGGTAACGCCGGAAGAGGTGCTGGCTGCGGCGAAGAGGATAACCGGTGGGAAGGCTCCATGACCGGATAGGGTCCCGAGCATAGTAATAAGAGCAGCGGCAGTTTACTGCGGGGTCGGTCTCGCGAAGCTTTTCACGGAGTGTCTTAGGACCAGCAACTTTCCAACAGCCTGGAAGAGGGCTAGGCTGGTCCTGATAAAGAAGAAGCAGGACGCCCAACCCGACGTGCCTGGCTCCAACAGACCGATCTGCCTGCTGTATGAGATTGGAAAACTTCTTGAAAGGATAATAGTGTCAAGGATTGGTGAGTGTCTGGAGTCAAGGGGTCTGCTTTCACAGGCGCAGCATGGCTATCGCGTTGGACGCTCAACAGTAGGTGCCATTATGGTTGTGAAAATATTGTGCGGAAGTGCGTGGACAGTGAGCGCGTCGGGATTCGGACCTCGCTGGACATCAGCAATGCGTTCAATTCGCTACCGTGGGAGACCATCTTCAGGACGTTGGACGAGGAAGGCCTTCCCACGTATATCGCGAACATTGTTAGGAGCTATCAGTCGGACCGATCGTTGATGTTTGTCGGGAAGCAAGGACGATTAGAGGAAAGACGGGTTTCGTGCGGGGTCCCGCAGGGTTCGGTGCTGGGACCAACCCTGTGGAATATCGCCTATGACAGTGTCCTCCGGGTTCCGATGCCAGGGGGTTCCCGGGTCGTCTGTTATGCAGACGATACGGCCCTCCTGTCATTCAGGCGGGACCTGCTAGAGGCGATCGCGAACGCGGAACGGGATCTCGATGTTATCGTGGGTGCGATCGAGGAGCTTGGTCTCGATGTGGCTCCACATAAGACGGAGGCAATGGCCTTCCCTGCCTCTGCCATCCGCAGACGCAGGATTGTTCCGGCCCCTGCCATTAGGGTTAGGGGGTCTCGGGTTTTCATAGGTCCCAGAGTTAAGTACCTGGGCGTGGTGTTAGACTCGGATCTTACGTTCAGGCCCCACTTCGCAGCCTTGATTCCTAAGGCGGAGGGGATCCTCCGGTCTTTTGGAAAGCTCCTTCCGAACCTTCACGGACCGAGGGAGAAGAAGAGGCGCCTCTACGGCAGCGTGATCCAATCTGTGCTTCTTTATGGGGCGCCGGCGTGCTGGCGCGCTGCCGCGGAGGACATGCGTGTCAAGCTGGCCATTCGATCGTTTCAGAGGAAGGTGGCGATCAGGGTGTGTGGCGCCTATAAAACGGTGTCGTTCCATGCGGTAATGATGGTTGCGGGGATCATTCCCCTCGATCATCTTTCGCCCTGACTGGCGGAAGTGTATGCGACCCTTGGTGACGCGGAGGGACTTGTTCCTCCGAGCATTAAGGTGGCGCTGGGCGCTGAGGCCAGGAGGATGGCGATTGCTGCATGGAAGGAAGCGGAGATTACCCTAATAGGGGTAATGTGGGAAACGGGGGCGCGGGTGAGGGCGGCTATTGCTGGCAGGTTGGATAAGTGGGTTGAGAGGCCGTACTCTATAAGTACGACCTTTCACATAACTCAGCTGATTACTGGAAATGGCTGCTTCCCTGCGTACCTTTTCAGAATAGGGAAAGCGGCATCTCCGCAGTGCTTTCACTGCGGAGCAAATGTAGATGATGCGGATCACACTTTGGTTGACTGCCCTGCGTGGGTGAATGAGCAAGACGGTCTTGTCAGGGAATTGGGGGTGGTGCGGGTCTACCTCTCCGGCATACTCAGGGCATCCATGGATATGCCGGGGGAGTGGACTGCATTCCAGTCCTTCGCGGGATGCGTGATGCGCGAAAAGGAGAATGCGGAGAGAGAGAGAGAATGGATGAATGGGAGAAGGTTGCGTGCGGGGCTGCAGAGGAGTCTCGCTCCTAGGCGGCCCCCTCAGGCGAGGCTTCGCGTAACTCGGGCGGCGAATGGCTGATGGCTGTGCGTCGCTTCCCTCTTATGGAGTGTGGTCATTGTATGAGAGTAGAGTGGGCCTGACCAGAACACCGTTCAATGTAAGGTCAGGCCAGAAGTGAGTGAGTAGCCTGCGTCTCCAGTGGGGTTTATGCTCAACTGTTTAGTGCGTCTTGGTGTGTTGGATAGCGCCTCCGGGGAGGAAACTTTCCTGTTGAGAGCGCCGGATGCAGGAGTAGTAGGAGTGTGTGCGTGTGTGGAAGAAAGCGTTGCGAACTTCCGGCCGGGCTTGTTAGATGAGAGGCACAAAGGCAATTTGAATTGTACTAGTCGTGCGTTGCGCCTGCCTCCTCTCCTCGCGGGTGAGTGTTGCACCAGCTGGGTTTTTAGTCGGTAAGAATCGGAGAATTCTTTGGATACCGGGCCCAAGAGGCCTTTTGAAGATTTTCCCCCTAGCGAAAAAAAAAAAAAAAAAGGGATGCTTTAGGGTTGCGTCAGAGTTGCGTCAGGGTTAGAACGTAAAGTTTGCTTTAAGGTAGGAACGTCGGGGATTCTTTGGGGATGCATTAGGGTGGAAACGTCGGGGTTGCTTTAGGAATGCGTCCGGTTTGAAACGTCTGGGATGCTTTAGGAATGCGTCAGGGTAGAAAAGTCGAAGTTGCTTTAGGAATGCGTCAAGTTTAGTACGTCGCGGTTGCTTTGGGGATGCGTCAGAGTTAGAACGTCGGGGATGCTTTAGGGAATCGTCAGGGTGGAAACGTCGGGGTTGCTTTGGGGATGTGTCAGGGTTCGAACGTCAAGGTTGCTTTAGAGATGCGTCAAAGTTGGAACGTCGGGGTTGCTTTGGGAATTCGTCAGGGTGGGAACGTCGGGGTTGCTTTAGGGATGCGTTAGTGCTGAAACGTCGCAGTTGCTTTTCGGATTCGTCAGGGTTAGAACGACAGGGTGGCTTTAAGGATGCGTCAGGATTGAAACATTAGGGTTGCTTTAGGGTGGGAGCGTCGACGTTCCTTTAGGGATTCGTCAGGGTTGGAACGTCAAGTTTGCATTAGTGATGCGTTACGATCGGAACGTCAGGGTTGTTTTAGGGTTGCGTTAGGGTTGAAACGTCGCGGTTGCATTAGGAATGCGTCAAGTTTGGATCGTTGGGGTTGCATTATGGATGCGTCGTGGTTAGAACGTCAAAAATGATTTAGGGAATCGTCAGGGGATAGAACGTCAAGGTTCGTTTGGGGATTCGACAGGGTTGGAACGTCGGGGTTGCTTTAGGGTTGGATCGTCGGGGTTGCCTTAGGGATGCGTCAGGGTTGGAACGTCAGGGTTGCTTTAGGGATACGTTAGGGTGGGAACATCAGGGTTGCTTTAGGGTTACGACGTCAGAGTGCTTTAGGGATGCGTCACAGTGGGAACGTCGGGGTTGCTTTATAGATGCGTCAGGGTGGGAACGTTGGGGTTGCTTTAGGGATGCGTCATGGTTTGAACGTAGGGGTTGCTTTAGGGTTTAAACGTCAGGGTTGCTTTTGGGATGCGTTAGGGTTATACCGTCAGAGTTGCTTTAGGGAATCGTCAGGGTAAGCAAGTAAGGGTAGCTATAGAGTTAGATCGTCGATGTTGCTTTAGGGATGCGTCAGGGTTAGAACGTCTGGGTTGATTTAGGGATGCGTCAGGGTTGGAACGTCGGGGTTGCTTTGGAAATGCGAAAGAGTTGAAAAGTTTAAGTAGCTTTAGAATTGGAACGTCAAGGTGCTTTAAAGATACGTCAGTGTAGGAACGTCAGGGTTGCTTTATAGATGCGTTAGGGTTGGAAATTCGAGGTTACTATAGGAAAGTTCAGGGTTAGAACGTCAAAGTTTCTTTATGGATGCGTCAGGTTTAAAACGTCAAGGTTGCTTTAGAAGTGCATAATAGTTAGAACGTGTAGGTTGCGTTATGGTTGGGACGTCATTGTCGTTTTAGGGATGCATCAGGGTTAAGACGTCGGGGTAGCTTTAGGGATACGTCAGGGTTAGAACGCCGGGGTTGCTTTAGTGATGCGTCAGGGTTGGAAAGTCGGGGTTTCTTTGTGGTTGCGTCAAGGTTTGAACGTCGGGGTTCCTGTAGGAATGCGTTAGGGTGGGAACGTCAGGGTTGTTTGATGGATGCGTTAGGGTTGGAACGTCGTAGTTGCTTTAGAGTTGGAACGTCAGGGTGGCTTTGGAGATGCGTCAGGGTTGCGTCAGTGTTGCATTAGGGGTGCGTAAAAGTTGGAACGTCAGGGTTGGTTTAGTGTGTGAACGTCAGGGTTGCTTTAGGGATGCATCAGGGTTGCTTTAGGGATGCGTCAGGGTTAGAATGTCGGGGCTGCTTTAGTGGTGCGTCAGGGTTGAAACAGAAGGGTTTGCTTTAGGGTTGGATCGTCGGTGTTGCTTTAGGAATGCGTCAGGGTTAGAACGTCAGGGTTGCTTTAGGGATGCGTTTGGGTTGAAACGTCGGTGTTGCTTTAGGGTTACAACGTCAGGTTGCTTTAGGGATGCGTCAGGGTAGGAACGTCAGGGTTGCTTTAGGGATGGGTCAGGATTGGAACGTCGGGGTTGCTTTAGGGTTGGAACGTCATGATAGTTTTAGGAATGCGTCAGGGTTAAAACGTCGGGGAAGCTTTAAGGATACGTCAGGGTTAGAACGTCGGGGTTTCTTTAGTGATTCGTCAGGGTTGGTACGTCGGGGTTGCTTTAGGGATAGGTCAGGGTTGGATCGTCGAGCTTGCTTTAGGGATGCGTCATGGTTGGAACGTCGAAGTGGCTTTGGGGATGCTTCAGGGTGGGAATGACGGGGTTGCTTTTGGGATGCGTCAGGTTTGGTACGTCGGGGTTGCTTGGGAGTTGCGTCAAAGTTTGAACGTCATAATTGCTTTAGGGATACATCAGGGTAGGAACATTTAGGTTGTTTTTGGGATGCGTTAGGATAGAAAAGTCGGGGTTACTATAGGGATGCTTAGGGTTAGAACGTCAAAGTTGCTTTAGGGATGTGTCAGGGCTGGAACGTCTTTGTTGCTTTAGGGATGCGTCAGGGTTGAAACGTCGAGGTAGCTTTAAGAATGCGTCAGGGTTGAAACGTCGGAGTTGCTTTAGGGGTGCGTCAGGGTAGGCACGTAAGTTTTGCTTTAGGGTTAGAACGTCAGGGTTGCTTTAGAGATGTGTCAAAAGTAAACGTCGGGTTTGTTTTTGGTATGCGTCAGGGTTGGAACGTCGGAGTCTCTTAAGGGATGCGTCAGAATTAAAACGTCGGGATTGCTTTAAGAATGCGTTAGGGTGGGAACGTCGGGGATGCTTTAGGGAATCGTCAGGGTGGGAACGTCGGGGTTGCTTTATGGATGTGTCAGGGTTCGAACGTCGGGGTTGCTTTAGAGATGCGTCAAAGTTGGAACGTCGGGGTTGCTTGGGGAATTCGTCAGGGTGGAATCGTCAAGGTAGCTTTAGGGATGCGTCAGTGCTAAAACGTCGCAGTTGCTTTTCGGATTCGTCAGGGTTAGAACGACAGGGTGGCTTTGAGGATGCGTCAGGATTGGAACATTAGGGTTGCTTTAGGGTGGAAGCGTCGACGTTGCTTTAGGGATGCGTCAGGGTTGGAACGTCTAGTTTGCATTAGAGATTCGTTACAATCGGAACGTCAGGGTTTTTTTAGGGTTGCGTTTGGGTTGAAACGTCGCCCCCCGGTGGGTAGGGATTAGTAGAATACTCCCACAGTATTCCCTGCTTGTCGTAAGAGGCGACTAAAAGGGAGGGTATGAATAGTGTGTGTATGTTCTGTGTGGCTATTTCTCTCTTTGATTCTTTCTATCCCCTCTTTTTCTATGCTTTCTTATCTCTTACTTCCTTCCGTTCTTCTCCTTTCCTCTGGGCTTGTGCCTACGCATAAAAAATAAATATGGCTGGTACAAGCTCAGAAATTAAACCGTGTGGGAGGGAAACCCACACGACGGCGGTGCTTGATGGTGTTAGGACAGGCCATCCATCGTCGACATCATGCTACTGTCAGGAGTCTGTGGTAGGCAACCCGGCCCAGACTCTGGTTAATGCGTCGGGAAGTTGTTCACGGGTAGGCAATCTGGCCCGTGGATTGACTGCTGCTACAGGAAGTCGAGGACGCTCCTTGGAGGAGGGGCCGAAGTGCACAATAAGATGCATGGAAGAGCTGTAAACTGATTCCATACCTGTCAGGTCACATAAGAGGGCTAGGCCAATATTGTATACATCATCATCAGAGGAGGAGGTGATTGATCTGACGAGAATGGATGGAGTCATACAGGAGGGACCATCGATCTCTAGTATGGAAACTGGGAGACTGATCGAGATCATAATGGATAACATTGCTGAGGCCGAGAATAATAGGAAGAAATGCGGCAATATCAAGGGTGAGATCTCTGGTAAGATAAAGAATTGCCATTTAGAAGTAATGGAAATGGCCAGGGAGTTACAGGCTCGCAATAGGGTAAAATATGGCCCTGATATACAAGAGTCCATGGAGCAGGTAAGGGCGGAGGCAAAAGCCACTAATAATCGGCTGAAACAGTKGGAARAAGAATGTACGCGCCTTAGGCGGGAGTTGAGGCGTAAGGAGGTACTCCTTGAAAAGGCATCGAAAGGGGAAGTTAAAACCATTAATGTCCCAACTAGGGCAACAACTGTTACAGCAAATCAGGCTCCGTCTTCAGTAAATGAGAGACTATTCGCTGCCAGGAAGGAGGATGATTCTGATAACAGGACGATGGGGAGGGTATTAACTGAGCTCTCAAAATCAGTGCTCAGATTACAAAACGAGCTTAATGAAATAAAGATGGGACAGAGTTATTATGCACAGGTTGCAGCCCGATCGCGGGTTGCTTCCTCACCGTGGATACCGACGCCTCTGACCGATGTCCCGGACGGGGATGGGTTTATAGAGGTAAAGAGAAATAATAGGATAGATGTGCCTGCTGGGAGGACTTTGCCTTCACGGATGGATGTTGGGATGGTTTGCTTTCCTGTTTGTCCTGGGGGGGGGGGTCCTGTTGTGGGTATACAAAAAAGGAAGAAGAGAAAGAAGATAAAGAATAAGAAGAGGAATAGGAAGACTGCAGCGGTATCTCTCACGTGTGCGGAAGGGGCTTCTTATTTGGAAGCCCTAAAGAAATTGGAAACAGGAGTAAAAATAGAAGAAATAGAGGCAAAGGGGCTTTCGTATAGGCGTGGCCTGACGGGGTCCTTTATGTGGCAGGTCCGGGGAAAGGATGCCAATATTAGGGCTGACAGACTTGCACAGGCAAGGAAGGGGGCCCTACCGGAAGCAAAGATAGCTAGACCCCAAAGGACTAGCCCCATAAAACTAGTAGGGATCTATCCGACTACCACCCTGACGGCGATCAGGTGCGGACTACAAATGGTTAGGGCAGGATTTGACCCTAACCTTATCAGCATGGGGGAGGTTCACTTGGGCAGGGGCAGTCGCTATGAGGTCACAGTCGTGGCCTCATCTGCACTGTGCCAGGCTGCCATTGATAGAGGCAGTATT
>NW_014570220.1:14080-16444 GCF_001313835.1 Polistes canadensis
TGGAGGCGGGGCGTTCCCGAATTTCGCACAGGGCTGGGTCTTGGGAGTGTCCGCTGGTACCTCCTATCAAGGGGTGAGACATAATTGTGGGGGGAGTCGCAGGCCGACGGGATATGTCAACGTGCGTGAATAACGTTCCGGGAAGTGCGGGCGAGAAAAGTGTTGTACATAGTGCGGGTTCGAGTGTTGGCAACGACATGGAGGTTAAGCAGGTGAATTCTGCCCCTTCATGTAAATAACTAATTACGAAATTACAATGGCCACGGTTATTTAGGTCAATTGAAACCATGCGCGTCGCGCTTAGGACTTGTTGGGCCAGCGGATGAGGGAGATTGGGGCGGATATGGCAATAGTCTCGGAGCCGTAATGGGTCCCTCCCGGGGATGAGAAATDGTTCTCATCCCTGGGGGGGTCTCCCCTTTCCGCGATTATTGCGGGCAAAGGCGAAAGAACCTGTAGCCTGGTGCGTCGGGGTTTATTTTTTGTAGCCGTCAAATGGGGGGACTCGCTGGTAGTTTCAGTCTACTTTCCTCCCAGCGAGAATTTAAATATTTTAGGTAGACTCCTTGATGAGCTCGAAGAGCTCTTAGGCACATTTCCCGCTCTTCCAGCACTAATTGCCGGGGACTTCAATGCCCGGTTTCCCAGATGGGATCTGGAAGGCAGAAGTAATCCAAGGGGTGAGTTGCTCTGTATGTGGGCCAATAGGTTGAACCTAAGCCTGGGTAACCAGGTTGCCCACCCCACGTGCGTTCGACCGCAAGGGTTGAGCGTTGTAGACCTTACGTGGGGATCTTCGGCAGCTAGTGTCCGCTTATCGGATTGGAGGGTGGATGAGGCTGAGTCCCTTTCGGACTATTTATATATCATTTTTAAGTATAGGCATGAGGCTACAGGCTTCCGAAGTCTTCGCCCCAGGGACAGAGTTTTTCGTAAGTGGGATACGAGGACTGTGGATGAGGATAGGCTCGCCGCAGCCCTCGTCTCCGGAGAGTGGACACGGGACAATAGTGATAATATACGAGACTTGGTGAAATGGGCGGACWATACCCTACTCACTTCATGCGACATTTCGATGTCAAGGGTGGGGACAACAGTGAACAGGTGTTCTGCTGTACCATGGTGGTCACGGGAAATTGTGGTCCTACAAGGAGCGGCTACGGCGGCGAGAAGGCGTTATCTGAGGGCCAGGCGAGGAAATGATATGGACAGAATTGAAACGTGTCTAGAGGACAGGAGGGAAAAGAGRAGGAATTTGGTTCGGGCCATTAAGAGGGCCAAGGCCTTGGCCTGGAAAGAGTTCTTAGCCACAATAGGTGATGATCCATGGGGGAGACCCTACAGACTTGTTATGGGGAAATTGAGGGCTAAAGGGGTTCCCCCCCTGACTGAGGTATGGGATCCTCCTCTTCTGATGAGGATCGTTGAAACGTTGTTTCCGGGAGGCGGGCGATCATTTGCCCAAAACGTCCACGTGGTGGACCCGGAGAAAATAGTTGTCACGATTGAAGAGGTGCGTAGGGCAGCAAAACGGATTGGTCTTGGAAGGGCACCGGGTCCTGATGGGATTCCTTGCCTGGTGGTGAAGAAGGCGGCCATACAATGTGGTAAAGATCAGGCCAAATGCTTCACCATGCTATTGAGGAGGGGAGTCTTCCCACGGGCATGGAAGAGGGCCAAGCTCGTGTTGTTCAAAAAAAAGAAAGACTGTGATGGTAATTTGCCCAACTCTTACAGGCTGATATGCCTGCTGGATGAGGTGGGGAAGCTTTTTGAAAGAGTTGTTGTATCCAGGGTGAGCGAATTTTTAAAAACTGAAAATGTTCTTTCGCCGTGTCAGCATGGTTTCAGGGTGGGTCATTCTACCCTTGGAGCCATTGAAGAAATGACAAGATATATACAGGAGTGCGCGAGTGGTGGACGAGTGGGCGTTTTTATTTCGTTAGATATAAGTAACGCGTTCAACTCGCTCCCCTGGGATATAGTGATAGCATCGATGGAGGGAAGTGGCTACCCCACATATTTGATTAACATTGTTAAAGACTATTTTCGCGACTAGCTCTTGTCCTTCATTGGAAGGCAGGGCACGGTCAATAATGTAAGTGTGATGTGTGGGGTCCCACAGGGTTCTGTCCTCGGCCCTACACTTTGGAACATTGCGTACGATCAGGTCCTCCGGGTCCCGCTGCCGGGAGGGTCTCGTGTGGTCTGCTATGCAGATGACACGGCCCTCCTTTCAGCTGGGCGGGACCTGTCTTGCGCACTGTTAGCGGCTGAACGGGACCTAGAGGTCATAGTGAATGAGATTGAGGGATTGGGCCTGAAAGTGGCGCTACAGAAAACGTAGGCAATGGCCCTTCCTGC
>NW_014570220.1:17414-21059 GCF_001313835.1 Polistes canadensis
GCAGCTCACTCTCCCCGGGATATTCAGGCTGTCCCTGGATACCCCGGGGGCGTAGGCTGCATTCCAGTCCTTTTCAGGACTCGTGATGAAGGCTAAGGAAGACGCGRAGAGAGAGAGAGAGCGAATGTTTTTCAATAGGAGAAGAGTGTGTGCGGGGTCGCAAAGGAGAGTAGCTCCTAGGCGGCCCCCCCGGGCGAGGCTTGGGGCAGCTTTGGCGGCGCCTGACCTGGTATAGTACGTCGCTTCCCCTTAAAGAAGAATGAGCATGCTGATGCATGGGATGAGTGAGCCCGACCAGTGCATCTTGGGATGGATGGTCGGGTATGTACGTATATGTARATATGTAGTATAAGTAGTAGTTAATTAGTTAATAGTTAGTTAATTAGTTTGTTTCTTATTGAATAAGGTATGAGTGATGTGTAAATAAAGATGAGAGTATGGGGAACCGGCCAGGCTCATCAGGATGAAAGAATAGGTGATTTTGTAATGTGATTAGTATCACGGATCCGCTTCCTTTTGTCCAGCGAGTCAATGTCTTTGCACCAGGATGGTTTTTAGTCGGTAAGAATCCGACACTCCCTGGGGTACCGGGCCCAAGACGCCTATTGAAGGTTTTCCCCCTGACGAAAAAAAAAAAAGAAAAAAAAAGGGATGCGTCAGGGTTGGAACGTCTTGGTTGCTTTAGGGATGCGTCAGGGTTGAAACGTCGGGGTAGCTTTAAGAATGCGTCGGGGTTGAAACTTTGGGGTTGCTTTAAAGTGCTAAAACGTCGCAGATGCTTTTTGGATGCGTCAGGATTGAAAAATCAGGGTTGCTTAAGGTTGGGAGCGTAGAGGTTGCTTTAGAGATGCGTCAGGATGGGAACGTCGAGGTTGCATTAGGGATGCGTTAGGGTTGGAACGTCTGGGTTGCTTTAGGGTTGGAACGTCAGAGTTGCTTTAGGGATGCGTCAGGGTTAGAACGTCAGGGTTGATTTAGAGATTAGTCGTCGTTAAACGTCAGGGTTGCTTTGGGGATTTGTAGGGGTTGGAAAGACATGGTTGGTTTAGAGATGCGTAAGGTTTAAAACGAAGTGGTTGCTTTAGGTAGGGAACGTCAAGGCTGCTTTGAGGATGCGTCAGGGTTTGTACGTCAGGGTTGCTTTAGGGATTCGTTAGAGTTGGAACGTCGGAGTAGCTTTTGGGTTGGAACGTCGGGGTTGCTTTAGGGATGCGTCAGGGCTGCTTTAGGGGTGCGTCAGGGTTGGAACGTCAGCGTTGCTTTAGAGTTGGAACGTTAGGGTAGCATTAGGGATTCTACACGGTTGGAACGTCGGGGTTGCTTTAGGTGTGCGTCAGGTTTGAAACGTCAGGGTTGCTTAAGTGTTGGATCGTCAGGTTTGCTTTAGGGATGCGTCAGGGTAGGAACGTCAGGGTTGTTTTAGGGATGCGTTATAATTAAAACTTCGGGGTTGCTTTAGGAATGCGTCAAGTTTAAACGTCGGGGTTTATTTAGGGATGCGTCAGGGTAAGCACGTAAGGGTTGCTTTAGAGTTAGAACGTCAGGGTTGCTTTAGGGAAGTGTTAAAAATTGAACGTCGGGGTTGTTTTTGGGATGCGTCAGGGTTGGAACGTCAGGGTCTCTTTAGGGATGCGTCAGGGTTAGAACGTCAGGGTTGCTTTAGGGATGCTTTAGGGTAGGAACGTCTGGGTTACTTTAGAAGTGCGTCAGGGTAAGCACGTGAGGGTTGCTTTAAGGTTAGAACGTGTGGGTTGCTTAAGGGATGTGTCAAAGTTAGAACGTCGGGTTTGTTTTGGGGTTGCGTCAGGGTTGGAACGTCGGAGTCTCTTAAGGGATGCGTCAGGATTAAAACGTCGGGATTGCTTTAAAGATGCGATAGGATGGGAACGTCGGGGTTGCTTTAGGGATGCGTCAGGGTCAGAACGTCAGGGTTGCTTTTACGATGCGTCAGGGTTAGGTTTTCAGGGATGCTTTAGGGATGCGTCTGGCCTCGAACGTCAAGGCTTCATTAGAGTTAGAACGTCGGGGATGCTTTAGGGATGCGTCTGGGATTGAGCGTCGAGGCTGCTTTATGATAAGAACGTCGGGGATGCTTTAGGAATGCGTCAGGGTTTGAATGTCGAGGTTGCTTTAGGAATGCGTCAGGGTTGGAACGTCAGGGTTGTTTTATTGATGCGTTAGAGTTGGAACGTCGTTGTTGCTGTAGAGTAGGAACGTCTGGGTTGCTTTAGGGATGTTTCAGTTTTGTAACTTCAGGGTTGCTTTAGGGATGCTTTATGGTTAGGACGTCTAAGTTGCTTTAGTGGTGTGTCAGGGTTGAAACGTTAGGGTTGCTTTAGGTTTAGAACTTCATTGTTTCATTAGGGATGCGTCAAGTTAGGAACGTCGGGGTGGCTTCAGCGATTCGTCAGAGGGTGAACGTCTTGGTTGTTTTAGGGATGCGTGAAAGTTGAAACGTTAGGGTTGTTTTATAGATGCGTTAGGGTTGAAACGTCGGGGCGGCTTTTGGGATGCGTCAGGGTTGGAGCTTTTGGGTTGCTTTTAGGATGCGTCAGAGTTGCAACTTTTGGGTTGCTTTAGAGATGCGTCAGCGTTAAAACGTCAGGGTTGCTTTAGGGATTCGTCAGAGTTGAAAACCAGTGGTTGGTTTAGAGATGCGTCAGGGGCAAAACGTCGGGGTTGCCTTAGGGTCCGAACGTCAGGGTTGCTTTATGGATGCGTCAGGGTAGGAACGTCGGGGTTGCTTTAGGGATTCGTCAGATTTAGAACGTCAGGGTGGCTTAAGGGTTGGAACTTCGGGGTGGCTTTAGGGATGCGTCAAGTTTAAAACGTCAGGGTTGCTTTAGGAGTGCGTAAGGGTTGGAACGTCAGCGTTGCAAATGGGTTGGAACGTCAGGGTTGCTTTAAGGATGGGTCAAGTGTGGAACGTCGGGGTTGCTTTAGGGGTGCGTCAGAGTTTGAACGTCAGGATTGCTTTAGGGTTGGAACGTCAGGGTTACTTTAGGGATGCGTCAAGGTTGAAACGTCGGGGTTGCTTTAGTGATGCGTCAGGGTTAGAACGTCAGGGTCGCTTTAAGGATGCGTCAGGGTGTAAACGTATGGGTTGCTTTAGGGGTGCGTCAGGGTGAGCATGTAGGTGTTGCTTTATGTTTAGAACGTCGGCGTTGCTTTAGGTATGCGTCAAAGTTTGAACGTCGTTGTTGTTTTAGGCATGCGTCAGGTTTAAAACGTCAGGGTTGCTTTAGGAACGCGTCAGGGTTGGAACGTCAGGGGTGTTTTAGAGATGCGTTAGGGTAGGAACGTCGGGGTTGCTTTAGGTTTGCGTTAATTTTAGAACGTAGGTGTTGCTCTAAGAATGCGTCAGGGTTGGGACGTCAGGGTTTCTTTAGGGATGCGTCAGAGTTTAAACGTCACGGATGCTTCAGGGATACGTCAGGGTTAATACGTCGAGGTGGCTTTAGGGGTGCGTCAGAGTTGAAACGTCAGAGTTGCGTTTGGGTTGGAACGCCATGGTCGTTTTAGGGATGCGTCAGGGTTAAAACGTCGGGATTTCTTTTGGTTTGCGTCAGGGTTGGAACGTCGGTGTTGCATGGAGGATGCGTCAGGGCAGAAACGTCGGGGTTGCTTTAGGGATGCGTCAGGGTT
>NW_014570220.1:21602-24112 GCF_001313835.1 Polistes canadensis
AATGATGCGTCAGGGTTGGAACGTCGGGGTAGATTGGGGAATGCGACAGAGTTGGAACGTTGAGGTTGTTTTGGGGATGCATCAGGGTTGGAACGTCGGGTTTGCTTTGGGGATGCGTCAGGGTTGTAACGTCTGGGTTGCTTTGGGGTTACGTCAGGGTTTAAACGTCGGGGTTGCTTTGGGGATGCGTCAGGAGTAAAACGTCGGGGTTGCTTTTGCGATGCGTCAGGGTTGAAACTTTGGGGTTGCCTTAGAGATACGTCATGGTTGGAACGTTGAAGTTGCTTTAGGGTTTAAACGTCAGGGTTGCATTAGGGATGCGTTAGAGCTGGAATGTCGGAGTTGCTTTAGGGGTGCGTGAGGGTTAGCACGTAAAGGTTGCTTTAGGGTTAGAACTTCGGGGTTTCTTTAGGGATGCGTCAAAGTATAAACGTTGGGATTCTTTTACGGATGCGTCAGGGTTGAACCGTAACGGTCGCTTTAGGGATGCGTCAGGGTAGGAACGTCAGTGTTGCATTAGGGTTGCATCAGGATTAAAACGTCGGGGTTTCTTTGGGGATGCTTTAGGGATGAAACTACGAGGTTGATTTAGGGTAGAAACGTCAAAGTTTCTTTAGAAATGCGTAAGGATTTGAACGTCGGGGTTTTTTAGTGATGCGTAAGGGTTGGAACGTTGGGGTTGTTTCTGGGATGCGTTAGGGTTGGAACGTCGGGGTTGCATTAGAGTTGAAACGTCAAGGTTGCTTTAGGAATGCGTCAGGGTTAGAACGTCAGGGATGCTCTAAGGATTCGTCAGGGTAAGAACGTCGAGGTTGCTATGGGAATGCGTCAGGGTTTGAACGTCGAAGTTTCTTTAGGGATGCGTCAGGGTTGGAACGTCAGGGTCGCTTTAGGGAGGCGTAAATGTTGGAACTTCCGGGTTGCTTTAGGGATGCGTCAGGATTGGAACGTCAGTGTCGCTTTAGGGATGCGTCAGGGTTGGTACGTCGAGGTTGCTTTGGGGAAGCTTTAGGGTTAGAATTGCGAAGTTGCTTTAGGGTTGAAACGTCGGTGTTTATTTAGGGAAACGTCAGGCTTTAAACGTCGGGTTTGCTTTAGAGATGCGTCAGAGTTGGAACGTAAGGATTGCTTTGGGGAGGCGTTTGGGTGGGAATGTCGGGGATTCTTTAAGGATTTATTAGGGTTAGAACGTCGGGGTTGCTTTAAGGATGCGTCAGGTTTATACGTCTGGGTTGCTTTACGGATGCGTCAGGGTTGGAACGTCGGGGTTGCTTTAGGGATGCGTCAGGGTAGGAACGTCGCGGTTGCTTTCGGGATGCGTCAAGGTTTGAACTTCGAGGTTGCTTTAGGAATCGGTCATGGTTGGATCGTCGGGGTTGCTCTTGGGATGCGTCAGGTTGGGAACATCTGGGTTGCTGTACGGGTGCGTCAGAGTGGGAACGTTAGGGATGCGTTAGGGTTAAAACGTCTGGGTTGCCTTAGTAATGCGTAAGAGTTTAAACGTCGGGGATGTTTTAGGGATGCGTCAGGGTTGGAACGTCGCGGTTGCTTTAGGCATGCGTCAGGTTGGGAACGTCAGGGTTGCTTTAGAAATGCGTCAGGGTTGGAACGTCAGGGGTGTTTTAGAGATGCGTAAGGGTAGGAACGTCGAGGTTGCTTTAGTGATGCGTCAGGGCTAGGACGTCGGGGTTGCTTTAATGATGCGTCTGGGTTGGAACGTCGGGGTGGATTGGGGAATGCGACAGAGTTGGAACGTTGAGGTTTCTTTGGGAATTCATCAAGGTTGGAACGTCGTGTTTGCTTTGGGGATGCGTCAGAGTTGTAACGTCTGGGTTGCTTTAAAGTTGCGTCAGGGTTTAAACGTCAAGGTTGCTTTAGGTTGGGAACGTTAGGGTTCTTTAGGGATGCGTCAGGGTAGGAACGTCTGGGTTGCTTTAGGGATATTTTAGGGTAGAAACATCGGGGTTATTCTAGGGATGCGTCAGGGTTGGAACGTCGGTGTTGCTTTGAGGATGCGTCAGGGTTAAAACGTCGGGGTTGCTTTAGCGATGCGTCAGGGTTGAAACTTTAGGGTTGCCTTAGAGGTACGTCATGGTTAGAACGTTGGGGTTGCTCTAGGGTTTTAACGTCAGGGTTGCATTAGGGATTCGTTAGAGTTGGCATGTCGGAGTTGCTTTAGGGGTGCGTAAGGGTGTGCACGTAAAGGTTGCTTTAGGGTTAGAACTTTGGGGTTTCTTTAGGGAAGCGTCAAATATTAAACTTTGGGGTTCTTTTACAAATGCGTCAGGGTTGAACYGTACGGGTCGCTTTAGGGATGCGTCAGGGAAGAAACGTCACGGTTGCATTGGGGTTGCATAAGGATTATAACGTCGGGGTTTCTTTGAGGATTCTTCAGGGTAGAAACTACGGGGTTACTTTAGGGTTGAAACGTCAAGGTTTCTTTAGGGATGCGTCAGGGTTTGAACGTCGGGGTTGCTTTTAGGATGCGTCAGGGTAGGAACGTCGGGGTT
>NW_014570220.1:24587-28437 GCF_001313835.1 Polistes canadensis
GGGATTGCTTTAGGTATGCGTCAAGGTTGGAACGTCGGAGCTGCTTTGCGGATGCGTCAGTGTTAGAACGTCGAGGATGCCTTAGGAAATCGTTAGGTTAGGAACGTCGGGTTTGCTCTAGGGAGCGTCAGTTTTGGAACGTCGGGGTTGCTTTAGGCATGCATCAGGGTTAGAACGACGGGGTTGCTTTGAGGATACGTCAGGTTTAAAACGCTGGGGCTGCTTTAGAGATGCGTAAGGTTTGGAACTTTGCGGTTGCTTAAGAGATGCGTCATGGCTGGAACTTCCAAGCTGCTTTAGGGTTTAAACGCAAGGGTTGCTTTAGGGATGCGTTAGGGTTGGAACGTCGGAGTTGCTTTAGGGATGCGTCAGGGATTGAACGTCGGGGCTGCTTTAGGGTGGAAACGTTAAGGTTTCTTTAGGAATGCGTCAAAGTTTGAACGTCGGGGTTGTTTTAGGGAGGCGTCAGAGTTGGAACGTCGGGGTTACTTTAGGGATGCGTCAGGGTTAAAACGTCGAGGATGCTTTAGGGGTGCGTCAGAGTGGGAACGTCGGGGTTGCTTTAGGGATGCGTCAGGGTAAGAACGTAAAGGTTGATTTGGGGATGCGTCAGGGTTGAAACATCAGGGTTGCTTTAGGGATGCGTCAGGGTGGGAACGTCAGCGTATACTAACAAATAAAAAGTGTTAGGTCCAATAAAAACACTCAAATGACATTCATATTTAAAAAACTGCAGTCTAATCAAAAGGAAAAAAATCATTGCATTACAACATTTTTTGGTTACTTAACGTAAAGAATTTAATCCTTGTTCAACGGAACTAGATTGTAGTAAACCTGACATTTATTCTGTCTTGTTTATAATAGCCCATTTTTACCATCACAAAAAAGATTTAATATATATATAAAGAAATTTTCGCTACTTTCTGAATTAAGCTGTAGTTCAAAACTAGCAGATACCGAAAGAAATGCTATATAAAAAAAGCTGTAAAACATTTTTTTTCAAGTTTTAAAGCGTATACTAACAAATAAAAAGTGTTACGTTCAATAAAATCAAGACAATAAGATTTATATTTTAACAACTGCAGTCTAATCAAAAGGAAAAAATCATTGTATTACAACATTTTTAGGTTACTTTACGTGAAGAATCCAATTCTTTTTCAACGAAACTCGACTGTAGTAAACCTGACTTTTAATCTGTTTTGTTTCTTGTAGAACATTATCACCGTCGCTAAAAATGTTTAATTATATTTAAAAAAAAATTTATGCTACTTTCTGAATAAAATAGTAGTTTAAAACTAGCAGATACCTAAAGAAATGCTATATAAAAAAAGGTGTATAACGTTTTCTTTTAAGTTTAAAAGCATATACTAACAAATAAAAAGTTTTACGTTCAATAAAATCAAGCAAATAACATTTGTATTTCAACAACTGCATTCTAATTAAAAGGAAAAAAATCATTTTTTTACAACATTTTTGGATTACTTAACGTAAAGAATTAAATTCTTTTTCAACGAAACTCGATTGCAGTAAACCTGACATCCATTCTGTCTTTTTTCTAACAGCACATTTTTACCTTCACAAAAAAGATTTAATATATTTAAAAAGAAATTTTTGCTACTTTTAAAATTAAACCGTAGTTCAAAACTATTAGATACATAAAGAAATGCTATATAACAAGATCTGTAAAACGTTTTCTTTCAAGTTTTAAAGCGTATACTAACAAATAAAAACTGTTACGTCCAATAAAATCCAGCAAATAACATTTAAATTTCAACAACTCCAGTCCAAAAAAAAGGAAAAAATCATTCTATTACAACATTTTTAAGTTACTTTACGTGAAGAATCCAGTTCTTTTTCCACGAAACTCGATTGTAGTAAACCTGACATTTAATCTGTTTTGTTTCTTGTGGCACATTTTAACCGTCGCTAAAAATGTTTAAATATATTTCGAAGAAAATTTTTGCTACTTTTTGAATTAAACCGTAGTTCAAAACTATCAGATTCATAAAGAAATGCTATAAAACAAAAGCTGTAAAACGTTTTATTTCAAGTTTTAAAGCGTATACGAACAAATAAAAAGTGTTACGTTACATAAAATCGAGCAAACAGCATTTATATTCCCACAACTGCAGTCCAAAAAAAAAAAAAATCATTTAATTACAATATTTTTTAGTAACTGTACGTGAAGAACTCAATTCTTTTTCAACAAAACTCGATTGTAATCAACCTAACATCCCTTCCGTCTTGTTTCTACTAGCACATTTTTACCTTCACAAATAATATTTAATATATTTAGAAAGAAATTTTTGCTACTTTCTGAATTAAACCGTAGTTCAAAGCTATTAGATACATAAAGAAATGCTATATAGAAAACGCCGTAAAACGTTTTCTATCAAGTTTTGAAGCGCAAACTAACAAATAAAAAGTTTTAGGTCCCATAAAATCAAGCAAATAACATTTATATTTTAACAACTGCAGTCTAATCAAAAGGAAAAAAATCATTGTATAACAATATTTTTTGGTTATTTACCGTGAAGAATTCAATTTTTCTTCAACGAAACTCGATTGTAGTCAACCTGACATCCATTCTGTTTTGTTTCTAGTAGCACATTTTAACCGTTGCTTAAAATTTTTAAATATATTAGGAAAGAAATTTTTGCGACTTTTTGATATAAACCGTTTTTCAAAACTAGCAAATAGAAAAAAAAAGGCTACATAAAACATCTATAAAACGGTTTCTTTCACGTTTTAAAGCGCATACTTACAAATAAAAAGTAATACGTTCAACAAAATCCAGCAAATAACATTTACATTTCCAAAACTGAAGTCCAAAAAAAGGGAAAAAATCATCTTATTATTACATTTTTTGTTAACTGTACGGGAAAAACTCAATTCTTTTTCAACGAAACTCGATTGTAGTAAACCTTACATCCATTCTATCTTGTTTCTAATAGCACATTTTTGCCTTAACAGAAATGATTTATTATATTTAAAAAGAAATTTTTGCTACTTTCTGAATTAAACAGTAGTTCAAAACTAGCAGATACCGAAAGAAATGGTATATAAAAAAAGCTGTAAAACGTTTTCTTTCATGTTTTAAAGCGTATACTAACAAATAAAGAGTGTTACGTTCAATAAAATCAAACAAATAACATCTATATTTTAACAACTGCAGTCTAAAAAAAGGAAATAAATCATTTAAGTACAACATTTTTTTGTTACTTAACGTAAAGAATTCCATTTTTATTTAACGAAGCACGATTGTAGTCAACGTGACAACCGTTCTGTCTTGTTCCGAATAGCACATTTTTACATTTACAAAAAAGATTTATTATATTTGAAAAGAAATTTTTGCTACTTCCTGAATTAATCCGTAGTACAGAACTATTAGATACATAAAGAAATGCTATATTACAAAAGCTTTAAAACATTTTCTTTTTAGTTTTAAAGCGCAAACTAACAAATAGAAAGTTTTAGGTCAAATAAAATAAGCCAATAACATTTATATTTCTACAACTGCAGTCCAAAAAAAGGGAAAAAATCATTCTATTACAACATTTTTAGGTTACTTTACGAGAAAAATTCAATTTTTTTTCAACGAGACTCGATCGTTGTAAAACTGACATTGTATCTGTTTTGTTTCCAGTAGCAATTTATAACTGTCGCTAAAAATGTTTAAATATGTTTAGAAAGAAATTTTTGCTACTTTTTAAACTAAACCATAGTTTGAAACTATCAGATACATAAAGAAATGCTATTTAACCAAAGCTGTAAAACGTTTTCTTTCAAGTTTTAATGCGTATAATAACAAAAAAAAAGTGTTTCGTTCAATAAAATCCAGCAAATAACA
>NW_014570221.1:0-5841 GCF_001313835.1 Polistes canadensis
ATTGTAGAAAAAATTTTTTAATAAATGTCTTTCATTAAGTTAAAAAAATATGTATAATGTTAAAATATACGAGTTGAAAGTGTTTTATTGTGTCTAAAATTATTTTAAGTTAAGAATAACGAACTCATGAAATAAGCGGGAGCGGGTGATTACTCTCGAGTTGCTGGTTCACCCGACAGAAAAGCGCCTCGAGCGCAAAGGGTTAAATCTAATATAGATATACAGTTTATAATTGAAGAATATTCATGTGCCAATTACGTTGCAGATTATGTAAATAAAACCAATCGTGGTATTAGCCACCTACAACGTCAGATTATTAAACTTATGAATGACAATCCCGATTTTGATATTGTGGAAATCACTAGAAAATTAGGCGTGAATATCCTAAACGGTGTAGAGATACCTAGTCAAGAGGCTGCTTGGTAATTACTGCGGGAGCCAATGTCAAAAAGTTCTACTGTTGGTTGTTACCACCATTTCAACTATGTGACCAATTGATCGTCAAAGAATAAAAAAAGACACAGAAACAATTAGGTGCGATAGGTATTGGAGAAGATTCTACAATTATTTGAAAGAAAAACTGATTTGATAAATATGAATGCCGACACCAGGACTTGGAAAATGTTGCATTTGCTCAATTTGTTGCTAGTTATAACATTAAACTCGACAGTACGTACACGAAAAGACAAGTGCCACGTATTATTCGTTATCGAAATTATGATATGGGACAAGATTTGAATGATTATAAACGTGAAATGGTATCTTTAAATTTTCCATTTCGAAATGAAGATGAAGAAATACTCGCTGAAATGAAATTCATTGAAATATACAACAATTATGAAGATGTAATTTTAACTAGACGCGAAGAATTTGAATCCAACTTGGATATCCAAAACGCAATTGAAATTTGTCGAAATTTATGTCGAGAAGATGGTATTCAAGATGATAATGAAATGCAAGATGTTGCTAATGATATGCTTGATCCTAATCCATTTCAAAATTTATATAACGATTTTATTTCCGATATAAACAGCGATCTTCGCTTTGCTGTACTTAACAAACTTGGTCCTATTGCTAAAAAACGAGAAAATTTAATGCCTCATATTCAATTTTGTGAGTTGATGAGAATGGCAAACGATAAGCTAAGAGAGCTTTTTCTACATGTTATTTCAACTCTATTAACTACAAATCGTAATCCATTTCAAATATTCTTTACGGGTCCAGCAGGATGCGGTAAAAGTTTCGTTATAAAAATTCTCATGGAGATTTACAACCGATACACTGATAACGATGGATATTGTAACTCTTATATTGCTTGTGCTTCAACAGGTAAAGCTGCTGTCGCTATAGATGGAACAACTATACATCCTGCTTTAAAAATATCTCTGTCAAAGTTACTTCCATTAAGTATCGAAGTAGTTCATCAATACAGAGCTTTATTTAAATACGTAAAAGTCTTAATCATTGATGAAATCAGTATGATTAGTGCTGAACTACTTGCTCAAATTGATTCACATTTAAAGCAAATAACAGGAAATTTCGACACTAATTTTGGTGGTTTAGATATTATTCTGATTGGAGACTTACGCCAACTACCTCTAGTTAGAGCTACTCCAATATATAAAAAATAAAAACAAAGGATTTTGGACCTATTTTGTGGCGAGGATTAAAATTTTTTGTAGTTAGACTAAATAATGAGGCAAGCAAATCAACAGTTTTCTTCCATATTAACTAAAATTGGAAGCGGTGAACAACTTAGCATTTTGGAATTAGCTTTATTAGAATCACGTTTTGTAACTACTGAAGAAGCAGAAACTAAATGTCCACATGGAATTCGATTATATAATACAAATGAAGATGTAAAAAGATATAACAATAAAATTTAAAATCTTGCACAAGACAAAATTACTTCAATAGCGAAAGATGTATTCACTGGTTGTACATCGACAAAGCAAATAGCTTCTTTTAGCCAAAAGCTGCACAAAATGTCATTAATTGATACTGGAACGAAATTATATTTGTGAAGAATGTTTTCTACGTGATAACGGCAAACATAGATGTATCTGATGGTTTAGCAAATAGAGCTGTAGGTAAACTAATTCATATTGAATACAATGAAGATGAAGAAGTAAATGTTGTATGGCTTGTGTTTCAGAATTCACTACAGATTGGCCAGAAAATCAAAAATAAAGTTGCTGCTATTCAGATTAAAAAAAACAGCAGTGCCGATCGGACGTTGTTCTTCAACCATTCCCATTAACAACAATAAAACAATTAAAGTTAAGCGTTCACATTTACCTCTAATTTGTGCTTATGCAATGATAATTCATAAATCACAAGGGAGCACATATCCCGAAGTTGTTTATGAATACAATAAAAAACATCAATTGACATTAGTCTATGTCGCTTTGTCACGCGTAACAAGTATTGACGGCTTATACATTACAACACAAGACAATGATAATATAATACTTTTTATCACGACCGAAGACCATCAACTGCAGTGATTAGTCTTCAAAATGAATATAAGAGACTCTCAAATAATCGCTTATTGACAATTAGTAAAGACAACCAACATTTTATGAACCAAAAGAAAGGCTTGACGCTGTATACTTTTAATTGTCAAAGTTTGCGAGTTCACTTCAAGGATATGATTGATTCCATTTTACAAGAATCTAAAATTTTAATGTCGAGTGAAACTTGGTTACATGATAACGAGTCTGTTAATATACCAAATTTCAATTGTATAATTCAAAACAAAGGTCAAATGTTCGAGCTGGAGGAGTTGCTATCTACCACAATGCGAATGATACAACTAACCTTCTAATCCCTAATATCGACATGATTGTGAGACAGTCCGACTTTGGTAGTTCTGCGATGTCATCACTGGGTGAATTTTGTATAGCGTAGTGTAAAACTGAAGATGGTAAAAAAAATTGCTTCAATAGCTATTTATATTTCTCCAAATCAAAAAATTAAAGATATTATTCATTTTTTAAAACGGACACTACTTCCATATAGAAGGGCATATTTGGGTAGAGGTGAGGATAAGCTACCGATGATTTTAAGTGGAGATTTTAATGTTAATTTCAACTCTAAAAATTCTGATGAACTTATTAACTTTTTACGTGAAAATTTAAATCTTTCGATAAATAATGACAGAACAGTTCCTACAATCCGACATGGTACTACAATTGATGCTGTATTTACACGATATTTAGATAACATTTCTACTAGACTATTTGTATCATATTTTAGCTACCATGGGCATCTTGTAACTTACATGGCCATTGAATCATAAACAGATAAACAAATGGACGTGAATTAATTACATTTCAGTATGTGTAAATTCTATATATAGTAACATTGAAGTTATTTATTTAAATTATTTAAATTATCAACCAGGGTTTTTAAGCCACAATGCTTTTCCCTGACGAGCCAATAAAGTATTATACCTTGTTGTATTGACTCAACTAAGTGTTTTATTTCTTATTTTAATTAAACCCTTCTTCTTCCTTACGTATAAATAAATAAATTAATTATACTCATTAATTATATATATACATATATGTAGGTGACGGTAAGCGTCGCCGTCTTATCTTTTAGGTCTGTTGACAAAGACGCTGGTTTGTTAGCATAAGGCGATAAGCATTTGTTAGATTTTAAGTAACCGGATACAACGGAGGAAATAAAGGACGGTGTGGATGCGACGAATGAATGCACGAGCGATAAATGGCAGTGAGTGTTGAGCGATGAAAGAGAGAGGTTCTGCGTTTTGTAATAGAGATTAGAATAAAACTGTTTTTCCCATTAAAAATCCTACATATTGTTACGACCCTGTTTTGAGCCGTCCCTGGAAAAAGGACGTGAAGGCGGTTTCCAGGCAACGAATTGTTGGTGGAGAGATCTTGACAGGAGCTCGGATAGCACGGACATGTTTGTATTACGGGAAACTGTAGAAAGGGCCTTAACGGTTGTTAGAGTCCGCGCTGCCGAATAAAGTTCTTTGTTATTTTTCGTAATCTGTGTTTGGGCGGGAGCGTTACAATATATATATATATATATATATATATATATATGTAACGAAATATTACTATTTATATTTCGTCACCGTTAGTAATTATTTATACCGGCTTCTGTTACAGTTAAGACGCGCAAGCGTATTAGACTTAGAGAGACTCGGTAACGCTGATAACGCGACAGAAGATATAGAACGGTTAGGAGTTGGCTAAGCAGAGACGGTTAGGGTTCGAATTGTCAAACCAGTATAATAAGACCACAAAACAAGAGTGAATATTAGCTGTAAATTCTCTTATTTGCAGGTAATCTAACTAATGTACATAGTGTAGTTTTAAGTGTAATTTGTATTAAACAATATAAAGTGATGCAGATAATGTAAGTTAGTGTACATAATATTAATAAAATAATCGACTCTTATTTGCAGAAACTCAAGGCAGTTATATTCCATAAAATATAAATCCTCATAAGAACAAATATAAATTATACCTTATATATATATAGACCTTTATCATTTGTATTAAATATCTTTATTTTATTTTATCATTTTATCGTCTTATTGACAAATTTAGAATAAGTATCATAAAGGCACGCGGGATAGTTGGAGTTTTTATTTTTGAAATTATATTTTTGAAGTTATTTTTGAAGTTATTGAGATTATATTCGTTTTGGTACGCTAAAGAAGTATAACTTCTTACGTGCGTACATAAGACCATACACCAGTTTGTTTGAAATTATTTTTGAAGTTATTGGGATTATATTCGTTTTGGTACGCGAAAGAATTATGACTTCTTACGTGCGTACATAAATGCACACACCAGATTTTTTATTTTTATTTATTTATACTTCGTCCCTTTCAGGTTTGGAGGGCTTCCGATACAACTTTTCTTTTTACAAAAATACAACCATAAAACTCTTATATACTCTATCCAAATATATTTTAACTTCAAACAAAACTGAAAATAATTTTTTGATCTTATTAACAACATAACAATTCACTTCTACAAACTAATCCAATTCTAAAAAAAGAAAAAATAAAGCAAGTTCAAGTTCATTACTTTGTTCTTTTTTTATTTTTATATACTCTTTTTTCTTCTTCTTCTTTCTTCTCCGTATCTCTTTACTTTGTCCTTTTTTCATATTCTTCCTCTCCTCAATCCAATCTCTATCTTCAACCTTTTCTTTCCATCCCTATACCTCTATTCCCTCCTCTGTCATACCCGTCATCTCTTTACCATTATTTTCCCAAACTTTCTCTGCTTCTTTTATTTTCCTAACAACTCGTTTTAATATTTCTACCTCTTTTGCATCCTGACTTAAAGTTTTTTTAATCTTTCCTTCATTCCTCGTTACTTCACAAGCCTTCAATACGTGTACAAGGTCCTCTTGCAGACTCTACATTTTTTATCCTCTGCCTCTTTCCAATATTCCCTGTTTTTACACTCATTTCCACACCTTAACGTCGCTATTATTTTTCTATCCTTAGATGAAATATCCCATTTTAGGTACTCCGGCTCCTCCTCTGCTCTTATCTAATATATATAATTTATAAAAATAATCTCGTGTCACACGATGTGCCTCCACGATGGACTCCTAAACTGCTGAACCGATTTTAATCAAATTTGAACACAGTGTACAGCTTGATCAAACTTCAGACATAGGATAGTTTTTATTTATCTCAATTTATAGTCGCAATATTTACGACTACATAAGGAGCATATTGGCCATAAGCGAAGTGACGGACCTAACAAAGCTAGCTTTGCAGGCRGATAAAATTCTGGAGGTGTCCAAGGCCGACGTCGCCGCTGCTACGATGACACCTGC
>NW_014570221.1:7261-14024 GCF_001313835.1 Polistes canadensis
GGACATTAGCGACCTACGAAGATTTTTGGGAATTGTTAACTTTTATCGTCGTTTTATTCCGCACGCTGCATCGGTGCAGGCACCACTGCACGCTTATCTGGTAGGCGCCAGGAAGAAGGACCGGCGACTTATCCAGTGGACTCCGGACGCCGAGCGCGCGTTCGATGCGTGCAAACGACAACTCGCTGAAGCATCACTACTTGCACATCCTATTGCAGATGCATCGCTGATCTTGCAGACGTACGCCTCCGACAACGCTATAGGAGCAGTATTGCAGCAACGAAGAGGAGATCAATTTCAACCTTTAGGTTTCTTCTCGAAAAAACTCTCGCAAACGCAGACAAGATACTCGACTTACGACAGAGAGCTACAAGCAGTTTATAGCAGCCTCAAATTCTTCCGATTTTTGGTCGAAGGACGAGACCTAATGATTAAGACAGATCATAAACCATTAACTTTCGCATTTCGACAGAAGGCGAGCAAGGCGTCACCACGGCAACTACGGCAATTGGACTTTATTGCGTGGCCTCTGCAGAATGTTGCTAGGTCTAGTATCGGTAGGCTGGCTTGCAGATCCTCGCAATTTTCGTACCCGTTCGGATCACGTCGGGGTCACCAATTATGTAGCGGCAAGAATCAGGAACTAGAATACTATTTGTTTGAACTCTGATCACCACTACTATTTTTATGTAACATTTATTTATTTATAARCTATTACAGAACAAAACGAAAACAAGAACAAAAACGGATAACAAAAATGCGTTGAGGATTAATACGTTGTGGAACGAGTAAGTGCAACTTCTTGACTAACTAATTTATTTTCTAACAACGGAAGAAGAAAGTCTTTGTAACTATGGAAACATTAACGTTCCCATAGAAACGCTGTTAGCTGTGATAGAGTGCTAGCGCTCAAGTAGTTTGCCAAAGAACGAGCAGTGAGGATGGCGGCGCCAGYCGTYGCATAGGATAAAGTAGAAATCTGCTTATCGACAGCAGGTCGCTACAATCGGAAGGAAGAAATAAGTGGTGACTGATAGACAAAGAAAAGCTGAGAGTATAAAATAAAGCATATATGAGAAGGACTAAGGAATATTTATTATAAGTATAAATAAGTAAACTGTTTAGAGTAAGTGGGAATAATAAACTTTAATTGTCGTTTTTTTGGTTTTCAGGTAAGGGTATTTAGATATAGTAATTAATATAATTAAATAATGTATATAATAAATAGCAATTTTGGTTTTCAGAAAAACAAATTTTAGTTTATTGATTATCCTCACTAAATGGTAAGAGTTATAGTCCTATAAAACGACAATTTTGGTGACAATGGAAAAACACCAATTCGAGTTTACAATCGCGGGCACATTGAAAGATGAAAAAACAAATACGATAATTATAACTATTGCCACAACAGATGGAAGGAAATTTGTTCTACCAGAAGATTGCAGATAACGTGGGAAATCATGTAGAGATATTGAAAACAGAAAATTTCAGGAGAATAAAGAATAGTTTGAAAAAAAGACATCAATTTAGAAGAGTTTGGATCAAATTAAGTGAGAAACTAAAGCAGGTATACTTAGATGAGGATGAGAACATAATGTTTCGAGACCAATATCTATAAGAAATAGAAGAGAAAGAGCCAGAAAAACTAATAGAAACACCTAGAAGGAAAGAGGGAGAAGGAAATTTGAAACATCTGGCAGACAAATTCGTGATTGAAAAATTCACAAGTAAACACTCGAATGCCAAACAATGGATGGAAATGCTTGAGAAGGAATGCGCAAGATTCGAGATTGTGGAGGATGAAATGAAAATAGAGGTATTAAGGCTATTTATGGAAAAACCATGTTCAGACTGGTACTATGCAACATGGACAAAACTAACAGTTAACGCGGCATGGGATGAATGGAAAAATCGATTTATAGAAACTTTTGCGGACAAAGGGTGGAGTGCAGTAACATACGCTTTATCTTTCAAATATAAGGACGGCTCACTGACAGATTATGCCATAAGGAAGGAAAGATTACTGCTAGAGATGAACAATAACATAGATTCGGTAACACTGGTAGCCCTCATAGCAGTGGGATTACCAGAATTTATTTTAAATAAAATAAATAGAGAAAATTGTTTAAATACAACAACTTTATTTAATGAAATTAGAAAATATGAAAGCATGATAAGTAAGAGATATGCAAGAACCAAAGAGAATACAACAGACATAAGGAAAAAGAATGAGGGAAAAAGACCATGTAACACTTGTGAGGGATTAAATAAAGGGCTTAGATATCACCCAGAAGAAAAATGCTGGTTCAAAACGAGAGAAATAGAGAGAGATAAGAGAAATAGATCTAGCATGGTACGTAACACTTCGGTTATTAAAACAGGATTAATAACAGAGGAAAAAAACGAATAGTCACACCATTAATCAAAGTTAAATTATTGTAAGATCAAGTGTGAGAAAGCAAAACACAAAAAAGGTTGATGATTAATATATTGAGAAAGTATCGATATTACAAAAACGTTCAAATTGCTTCTTAATATATCAGATATTCTAACAACAAAAAAAACGGCACGTCTTAAAATCTATCAGTTATACACTTAACACCGTTTCGAAATAATACGTTTTAAACGACTTGGACGACCTCATAAACACAAATTTAAACTAAACTAACGACTATATCTCGTCTTCGACAACGTAACTCCTTTGCACTTTTACGTCTTCTCGTCTCGACGATCGACTAGCTACTGTCGCGCTGGTCCTGCCCCCAAACATAAACACCTATACCGCTATATTTATATTAATCAGCTGAGGCCTAACAGACGCGCATCATCCTTCGTCCCCACATTATTATTAGAAGATAAGTAGGAAATTCAAGGGACATATGATTCAGGGTCTCAAATATCGCTAATAAATTCGAAATTTATCAAAAAAAAGAATACAGGAAATAGGAAAAATAAAATATACCTAAAAACGGTTAATGGTGTGAAATCAACGAACGGCTTAATTACAATTAAGGTGAAAATTTTTGAGACGGAAAATGTTCGAAAATTACGCCACTCAGAGTAGGTGACAGCACCTCGCGGCCAGCAGGATCAAGACGCCGTCTGTTATCTTCGGGAAGAAGATATATCGTTTGTTCCTATTGAACAAAGGATCACGCCACGTATCGTGTAATCAGATCATTGGTCCTGTATGACGTCATCCTCAGCGTGTCGTTCTCCTATTGCTTGTTTGTCATCTCTTCCTAGCGTGGAACTTGCTAATTGGTGTATTGTTTTCTTGCCACGTCCTCGCTGTTCCTCAACCCGTACCGAAAAGTGGCATGGTCCAAGCAGAATCGTTTCTCAAGCTAATCAGTGCAGACGTGTCCTCTCACTCTCTAAATTTGGACATCTCCTCATAGTCTTCTTCTCTCTCGCTCTTTTCTCATCTCTCACACCGTTCTCATGGTCCTCATCTCACTCTCGTTCTCTCTCATCGAGGCCATCTTGTGTTGTGTCTTCTATCTGATCATCTCTTTTTGTCTCTCTCATTATCAACTTCTCTGGTAATCTCTTAGCTTTTTCTCTCTATTTCTGATCATCTCTATATCCTTTCTGACCTCTCATCTTAGCCTTGTTCTTCTGATCATTTCCATCTCTTTCAATATCACATTTATTATTACCTTCTCTAACGGCTTCTCGTGCTACGTACTTCCGGTACACGTGGCGTGATATTCGGTACACGTGGCGTAATATATCTGTTACTATTTTTTTGTATCATATTATAATTTTGTTATCTCCCTTTATATTCGCAAACTTTTAATAAACCTTGTTACACATAAACTCTATCAGTAAATTCCTCATTTATACAGTCCACTAGCCTATCTCGTCCATCTCCTATTCTTTTTCTCAGTCTCCTATTCTTCTCTTAGCGCATCTCTCCGAACTCGTAATTTATTCAAACAGAAAAGAACATTGACGTATATTTGATAGAAGAAGAAGGTGTAGAAGATTTCATAATAGGATTGGACATGATAGAAACATTCAAGCTAATCCAAAATGAAAAATTAGAGATATCTCATAAAAGGAAAACAAATACACAAAAGCAAAACGGGGAGCAAATGAATCCTAGAAATAACAAGACAGAGGTATATTCCATAAATTCCAATGAACATGTTGATGAAAATGACTTCAAGATAAAAATAGACCACTTGGATGGGAAGAAAAAAATTGAGATACACAAATTGATAAAAGATTACAAAACGGTGTTTGCCAAAGACAAGTATGATATAGGAACAGTCAAGGATTATGAAGCTAGAATAGACGTATCGGTAGATAAGTATTGCAGCAAGAGACCATACAGGTGTACTATTGAGGATAAGAAGAAGATAGAGGGAAAAAGTGTCAAGATTGCTGAAAGAGAAGCTAATCGAAGAGTCTTATAATTCTTTTGCTGCCCCAGTGACTTTAGCATTCAAAAAAGAAGAAAATAGAAAATCCAGACTCTGTATCGATTTCAGAGAATTGAATAAAATTGTTATACCACAAGCTCAACCTTTTCCACTAATGGAAGACCTAATAGCCAGAACAAAGGATTGCAAATATTTCACAACACTAGACATCAATTCTGCCTTTTGGTCAATTCCACTAAGGATAGAGGATAGAAAGAAAACAGGATTCATAACGCAAGAGGGACATTATCAATGGACCTGCCTACCATTTGGTTTAAAGACAGCGCCGGCTATCTTTCAGAGGATATTAAGTAACATATTAAGAAAACATGAAACAGCAGAATTTTCAGTAAATTATATCGACGATATACTAATTTATTCAGAGACTTTTGAACAAAGCATAAGCCATATAAGGAAAGTACTAGATACAATAATAAAAGAAGGATTAAGATTGAAATTTAAAAAATGTACATTCGCTGCCGACTCTGTGAAATACCTCGGCCATATAATTCAAAACAATTCAGTTAGGCCTGTGAAAGATAACCTAGTAGCAATACAAAATTTTCCAACACCAAAAACACAGAAATCAGGCAGTTCCTAGGAAAGAAAAACTTTTATCACGAGTACATACCAAAGAGCTCAATAAAGCTGGATCCACTACACAAATTACTGAGAAAAAATGAAAAGTTCGTATGGTCAAATGAATGCAAAAAATCGTTTAAGGAAATAAAGGAATTGTTGTGTTCCCAACCAGTGCTGGAAGTATACGAAAAAGATTTACCTATAAGAATCTATACCGATGCATCGCTCGAAGGTATAGGGGCAGTATTAAAACAATTACAAAATGACGAAAAAGAAAAACCGGTGGCATACTTCTCGAAGAAATTAAATAATTCACAGAAAAAGAAAAAAGCGATATATCTGTAGGAGACGGTAAGCGTCGCCGTCTTATCTTTTAGGCCTACTCCAGTCAATAAAAGAAAAACTGACGACTTTTTGGTACCTGGCCAAAAACTTGATATAATGGTAACTCGACGACGCTGAATCGAATGGTGCTAATTTTTTTGCAATACGATGTGGCCTTCACGAGAAAAAGGGTAAAAATGGCCGTATCTTAGAATCTATGCATTTAATCGAAAAAAGTTTCAAACAAAAGTTGTGTTAAATTAAAAAATACATAAAAAATGTTGTAAGGTGTATCTTCGTATTTGCAAAAATAAGCGAGAAAATGAAGGTGAAAGGTAATTGTAAAAGAGGGGGCAATCCACGCCTCTTCGTTGGTCTTTACACNAATCCACGCCTCTTCGTTGGTCTTTACACGCGAGCAAGCTAGTGTGCGTTATCTTGGGGTCTCTCGGTCGTGAACGCGAGTGCTAGAGAGAAAACAAATGGATAATATTTCTTTAAGCGATAGCGATTCTTTTTGTTTGGCCCATCGATTGTTGAGTGTTCTGTATTATATATTTCTGATATTTTTTCAAGCTGTAGCGAGAATTTTTCGTCTTGGCCACCGAGTGTCGAGCGTTATGTAAATCTATATATATCGTTATATATATATATCGGCGTAAAAGCGCGGCATTTTTAAATCGAATCTGGATGCTTATGGCATGCCGTTTTTTTATTTATTGTCAAAAATAGTGAACCTTGATTAAAAGAAAAACAATAWTTYATTTTAACAGAAACTATTATTATTTAGTCAACAAATGATGTATTTTAGGAAATTTTAAATTAAAGATTTGCTGTCTCCTAAATATTTATTTGTGTATCRAATTRAATAYAYATTTGAAAAAGAAGAATTTTATATCTACACATAAAATTAAAATTCAAAATATTCAGGAAAGGATATTCTAAAAACGTGGAATTTATTTTTTGTCTAGACATTTTTGTAATTCATTTTTATTATGTTATAAGAAAACAGAAATGCATTTTTATTCAGCTTCACAATCACAAAAATTGTAAGGAAAAAWTTGAAYRTTTGTCAARTGRCWCGCTAGCGTAAGTAGTATCGTCTCTGCTTCTCGCGCTTGGTTATTAACGTTCGATTCTTCGTGGGGGAATTATTTTTTTTTTAAGTTTTTCTATCCTTAAGTTATACAAATTCTTTTTACATTTCTTAATGTATATAGTATGTCTATATATAATATGTAACGATATATATATAGATATACATAACGCTTGACACTCGATGGCCAAGACGAAAAATTCTCGCTACAGCTTGAAAAAATATCAGAAATATTACATAATACAGAACACTCAACAATCGATGAGCCAAACAAAAAGAATCGCTATCGCTTAAAGAAATATTATCCATTTGTTTTCTCTCTCGCACTCGC
>NW_014570221.1:14149-28292 GCF_001313835.1 Polistes canadensis
GTGTAAAGACCAACGAAGAGGCGTGGATTGCCCCCTCTTTTACAATTACCTTTCACCTTCATTTTCTCGCTTATTTTTGCAAATACGAAGATACACCTTACAACATTTTTTATGTATTTTTTAATTTAACACAACTTTTGTTTGAAACTTTTTTCGATTAAATGCATAGATTCTAAGATACGGCCATTTTTACCCTTTTTCTCGTGAAGGCCACATCGTATTGCAAAAAAATTAGCACCATTCGATTCAGCGTCGTCGAGTTACCATTATATCAAGTTTTTGGCCAGGTACCAAAAAGTCGTCAGTTTTTCTTTTATTGACTGGACTAGTCTGTCGACAAAGACGCCGGTTTGTTAGCATAAGGCGATAGGTATTTGTTAGATTTTAAGTAACCGGATACAACGGACGAAATAAAGGACGGTGTGGATGCGACGAATGAATGCACGAGCGACAAAGGGCAGTGAGTGTTGAGCGATGTAAGAGAGAGGTTCTGCGTTGTGTAATAGATATTAGAATAAAACTGTTTTTTCCATTAAAAATCCTACATATCTGGAATGCCTAGCAATCAAAGAGGCGGTAAAATATTGGCAGCATTGGTTGCTAGGAAGAAAATTTGAAGTATACTCAGACCATAAACCACTTGAAAACCTGAATATAAAAGCTAGAACGGACGAAGAACTGGGGGATYTAGCGTATTACCTATCACAATATGATTTTACAATAAAATACATACCAGGGAAAAAAAACACAAAAGTAGATTGCTTGAGTAGAAATCCAGTATTGGACTCGATAGAAAACGAAGAAGAAACTTTAAAAATAGTAAACTTATTAAAATTAGAAGATATATAAGGAGGGATCAAGGGCAGAACGGCATAGGAAAGAACAAGAAAGATATAGTATTATGAGATGGAGTATATTACAAAAAAATAAAGAACAAAGAAAAAATCATTATATCAGAGAAACTTAGTAAGATAATTATAAAAGAAGTACATAAAGAATGGTGTCATATAGGCATTAAACAATCAATTTCCCTGGAAAGCGATAAGCGTTTCGGCTAGAGATCTGCAATGGATCTCACTGCAGTTATCCTAGATCATTCAGTTGAGAAGCATACTTTTTCTGAAACGAACACATCAGTAATTTTTTATTTTAGAAATGTTCATTGGACGGCGTGAAAGTACAATTAATAGTGAGAGTAATGATGAAAACGTTGTGAATTTTAGAAGAAAAGTCATAAATAGAATTTCGTCAAGTTCAGGCTCAGATACTGATGAATCATATGCAAGTAAAGATATTGAAGAATTATTAACAGAACTAGTTTTAGACGAAGAAGAGAAATTGGACACAGCTAATGATTCATTGGACAATATCCAATGGAACGAGTTCGATAGTAGGCAACAATCATTTCCGTTCACTGGAAAAAGCGAGCTTTTGTTGGATTTGCCGTCTGACATTAGCCCAGGTGAAGTTCTTTCGCTATTCTTGAATGAAACAGTAATAAGTCTTTTAGTCACAGAAACTAATAGATATGCAGAGCAGAAATTACTTGAACATGAAATGACTGGTCACGCTGGACAAAATAAATGGAATCTCACCACTTCTGAAGAAATTAAAAAATTTATTGGATTGATGATTTGGATGAGTCTACTACAAACACCGCTAAAGAAATGTTGGTCAACGAATCCTATATACAATTGTTCATAGCCGCGCAGCATAATGTCCCGCAATCGTTTTGAATTACTGCTATCAAACTTGCATTTTGCTAACAATGAAACGATAGTACAAAATAACAGACTTGGAAAAGTTTTACCACTTGTAGACATATTGATGGTTAATTATCAGAAGGTTTTTTCTCCAGGCAAAGAAATTTTTGTCGATGAGACAATGGTTCCGTGGAGGGGACGACTTGTATTTCGGCAGTATATTCCAACAAAGTCACATAAGTACGGTGTAAACCTGTTCAAACTGTGCTCCACCGAAGGATACACATGGTCTTCAAAAATATATTCTGGACGAGATACCAGCGGAAAAAGAAAAATTAGCATAGCAGAAAGTGTCTGCACTGAACTTGCAGACAAATTATTGAACGAAGGACGTACTTTATTTGTCGATAATTTTTATACTAGTTATGAATTAGCACTTAAATTTTTAAATTCTAAGACGCTTGTGATTAGAACGGTAAGGTGTAATAAAAAAAATATGCCAAGATTTGTAATGTCGTATCCGTTGAAAAGAGGTGAAATGGTGGCACGAGAAGATCATAATGGTATTGTAGTACTAAAATGGAGAGATGTTCGCGATGTCAGAATCTTATCCACAAAACATCCTCYCATCATGACTCGAAGCTCTGATTCTAYAAATCGCGGTCGTCCTTCGRAAATGAAGCCTTTGGYGATAAWAGAGTAYAATATTRGTAAAAGTGGCATCGACAGAAGYGACCAGATKGTGTCATATGCAACAAACATACGAAAAAGCATCAAATGGTATCGCAAATTAGCAATATATTTACTTTTAGGGACAACGATCGTAAACGCACATATAGTGTATCAGAGAGCTACACAAAAAAAAATAGAGATAAGAAAATTTCGTGAATTTTTAGTCACAGAATGGTTGTCCTCAAAAAATACTGTGCCCAACACTAATAAACACGAAAGAAGGAATCTGTCTCACCACTTAGAGATTCGCAAGAATCAGCAGGGCAAGCCTGTAAGAAGAATGTGGGTACTGTGTTACCAAAAAAAGAGGAGAAACGTAGGACGCCAACAAGCAAAAAAAAACCTCAAAAAAAAACGACAACTTATTGTTTGAATTGCCCAAAATCGCCACAGATGTGCTTGGACTGTTTCAACGAATATCATACGACATAGTATAATGTAATATCTTATCCTATATAAATTAATAAAAAATAGAGTGTTATTTGTGTATTTTTTAAATTTTCATGTTGTATATTCTATATTTATAATTCAGAACTTGTTCCAATAAATTTTTTTTCAAAATGCAACAGAAAATCATATTTAACTTGAACAAGAAAAGCGTAACCAAATGTGTGTGCCAAAATAATAAATTACCTGCTCACGAAAGGGAAAGCGAATGAAAATATTTAGGTGTCCGCTTTACGCTAAAGGGTTTATAATACTCACAACCTGATATAAATCATAAAGAAGCGTTAGAAAAACTAACAAAAGCGCTGTTAAAACTCCAACTGAGGCTATTTGGCCCAAGGCTGATGGTTCTACCATGATAATACTATCCACTTACCCTAGAAAATAAGCATAAGAAACTAGACCTATTAACCCAAGCAGCTGCAAGGAAATGGCATAAACTTCCGCACGATGCAATCAACGTCTACTTCCATTCACACGTTAAGGATAGAGGTCTTTCAACACTATCTATGAGGTAACTAATGCCTTTTCATAGGAGGCAAAGACTTCTAAAGTTTGTAGGAAAAAAAAAAGTAGCATTAAGCTCCTTCTTAAGCCTCGAAATCGAGCTTGACTACGACAAAACCATAAAACTTTAAGAGAGATGGGCTACCTTATTATTACACAGGTCCATAGATGGCAATGAACTCAAAGAATCAAAAGAGATTCAAAAACAGCACTAGCGGGTTGTCGAAGGAAACCATTTTTCAAGTGGTAAAGTCCACGTAATCGCTATAAAGTTGAGGATTAATGCTTTGCCAACTAGATCAAGAACGGCACGTGGTCGAGCAGCCGACCGCTCATGCAGAGCCAGTTGCAGAACAGTGGAGACATTAAACCATGTTCTTCAGCAATGCCACCGTAACTACAGGACCAGAGTTGAGAAGCACAACTCCATTACATCACACTTAACCCATTTGCATCAATGCGCGGAATAATCCGCGGGTCGCGACAGTCGACTATCACCAAGCGCGGAATAATCCGCGAGCCGCGACTGTCAGCTATCACCAAGCGCAGAATAATCCGCGAGCCTACGTTGTTTATTCTTACCAGTTGCAAAATATCCTTCAGTTGCATCATACTACGTTCAACCGCTTGTGAGAGCCTTTCAGTTCTTTGAGTTTATATACATCAGTGTATTCTAAAAAAGTTTTACTTTTTCTATGAAAACCTTTCAAACTGCCACTATCAGTAAGTGTTGCCAATCTATATTTAAATTTAAAAAATCCAAGTTTGGAAAGCAATCTTATTTTATAATATAATCTAAAATTTAGTATGCCCCAATGGATATTGAGTATCCTGATTCGGAATCAAGTAATGAGGTACGACGTCCTAAAAAACGTTGCCGGAGGATTTCGTCAAGTTCTGATAGCGAAAATGAACAGTGCAATAATTTTATAAATGAAGAGTACGTGTGGAAAGCCAAAAATCATACTCCGATTATACATCGTTTTACAAGTGAAGGTGGTGCAACTATAAATACACGGGGTTTATCAAGAGGGGAGGTTTTTGAACTATTTTTTAACACTGAATTAATTACAAAAATAATTGCCGAAACAAATAAGTATGGCGCAAGCGACGCAGACTTCATACCTATTGAAGGGGACGAATTAAAAGTATTTATTGCTGTAAATATTTTGATGAGTCTAATTTCCAAGCCCACGGTTCAAAGCTATTGGTCAACAGATAAAAGTATAGAAACTCCGTATTTTAAGAATGTCATGAGCCGTGACCGATTTATTTTTATCTCAAAAAATTTACACTTTTCCAGTACAAATAATCCTAATGACCCACTGTCTAAAATTCGAGAAGTTATGGAAATTGTAAAGAAAACTTTCATTCGCATGTATGTCCCAAATAAAAACATTTCCATTGATGAATCACTAATGCATGTAGAAGTCGTTTACATTACATACAATTTATTCGAACAAAACGTGCGAGATTCAGTATCAAATTTTATAAAGTCTGTGATTCACAATCACGATACATACATAATTTCAATATATATATATAGGAAAAGATAAAACTGCTACAGGATTTGCTGGCAGGAATGTTGTATTCAATTTGTTAAAAGAGAGTCAATTATTGCACAAGGGGTATTGCTTATTCATTGATAACTGGTACAGTTCACCAACATTATACCGAGAATTATATAAAATGAAAACAAATGTATGTGGAACAGTGAGAATAAATAGGAAAGAAATGCCTCGAGAATTAAAATCACACGTATTACAAAAAGGGGAAGCTACTATATTACTACAAAAGAGATGGCGGCGATAAAATGGAAGGACAAGAAAGATGTCGTTATGCTTACTACCATGCACGATTTAAGTTTTGTTGAAGCAGGAAAACTGTTGAGATGTGTACATTGTCTATTGCAAGGTTAAATGTATGTGCTGTAGCGCAAGAGCATGTGTTGGTGTGCTACTGTCCGTGAGAGAGACGCACACATGTAAGTCTCCCCACTCTAGTCCATGTAAGATTAGTATATAAGGGACAGCGATTAGCTGTATAGGGCTCTCTGTTAGAAGAATTACATAGTTAAAGTAAAAGTAATAGCACGTGGCACGGAAGAACTTGTAATAGATATAATATATAGATTTATTAAACTTTTACCACCCATATTATAAGATATTTTTCCTCATTAATTTAACAAAAACAAAACCGATATACTGGACAAAAGAATTTAAAACCAACCGCAGTAGTAGATTATAGTTGATGTTGGCGACCAAATGTTAAGCAAATTTCATACTGTTCGACGATGTAAAAAAGCCTATAAAAAAAATGTTTTTTTTATGCTATTGATATGATGTTGCTGAATACTTATGTAATTTTTAAAAATCAGAAGAAAGATCGAGCCTTCCATGTGTTTAAACAATTATTAGCCGAAGAAATTATAGATAAATATTTGCCCAACATTAATGTAGATAAGACATCCGTCAATGATTCCTTTACGAGATTTACTGGCAGACATTTTCCTGTACGGATACCTGCAACTCCAGCAAAAGGAAATAAAACTTCAAAACGATGCGTTCTATGCCTAAGTAAGTCGATTCGAAGGGAGACAGTCTTTAAATATCACATTTGTGATAAAGCATTGACCATTTTAAAGAATTCCACGAACGTTAATTTATTTTAACTGAAATAAGTTTATTTCATTTATTAAAAAATATTTGTTTTTCCTTTTGTGTAAAAAAATGTAAAATGCAATATAACACTGTGTATCAATCGTTTAAAAAGTACATTCTTACCCATCTACATCAAAGCGCGGAATAATCCGTGGGTCGCGACAGTCGACTATCACCAAGCGCGGAATAATCCGCGAGCCGCAATGCCCGTTACAGCACATACGACCGACCGCGCGTGGTGATACGCGTCAGTCGTTTGTTGAACGTCGCTGATGTTTCGATGCGGGAGCTTAAGTAGAGCGATGATGCAAATGGGTTAAAGAGAGCTCTGGAAAAGAAATTTGAAAAGGTCGAAAGGAGCCTCGATTTAAACACAGCATGGACTGCAGAAACCAGAACTAATAGCAAAAGGAGAAGCAAATGCTACTACAGTCATTGACGCTCAAGTGTAGTCAGTGACAAAACTAATCTCAACTTAGCACACAGAACAAAGTCAGATAAATACAAAGATCTTCAGCAAGCGATAAAAAACCGAAATTAAATTCCAAAAGTCTTATTCTTTTAAGCTACGTTCTCATACCGTGGCGTACGGAGGAAATCGTTAGCCGACCAACTAACAGAAGGAAACATATTCTATAAAAAGGAATTAAAGATCATCTGCCATTGCGGAAAATGGAAGTATAAATAAAATCTCGTCTGAGGACGGAGATTGGCGTAAGGAAGCCCGATCTTTTAGTCAAAACCGAAGACAGAGACTTCATTGTGATTGCACAGGTTGTGTCAGGTGAATCATTAAGCGGCAGCCACGAAAGCAAAATCGAGCAATACAACATTTCAACTGTGAGACGGACAGCAACGGATTTTAACGAAGTGTCTTATTCCTCCGTTGCTGTCCTATCCTGTACCTTGTCGGAGCAAGGTGTACGAAGCGGAGCATCAACACAATCTCTTCAATCACAGTTAACCCTTTCGCTACGGCAGTGTGCTCCGTCGGAGTGACGCCGCTGTACGGACCACCGGCACGTGCCGCCGGAGTAGCGGCACTGTACGGAGCGGGTCTCAGTTCAGGCATATGACGTCGTCTATAGGCGACGCTCGTACACACAGGACATCGCGCGGATGTCGCCTATAGGCGACGCTCGTAGCGAAAGGGTTTAACAAATCACTGAGGCTTTTATTTGAAATCAAAACGAGAATCCTACAAAGGTCCCATACAAACTGGACCCGTCAGGAACAAATGACAACTAGAGCGCCATCCTGACGAGAATGGTTGGGTTGAGTTAAAAACCCAAATCATTCCCTCTGGGTAACCAGAACCTAGAAAGCCTAATTCAGCAGCAAGAAATAGAGCCGTCACGTGTCTTCGAACGTGACACGAGAGAAGGTGGATTTTTGGTAGGTAAACCCTTAATTAGGGAGTTAATTAGAGCAAGTTTTCAAAAGTCCCGCCAGGGTGCCTATAAC
Source organism: Polistes canadensis (assembly GCF_001313835.1). NCBI lineage: Eukaryota > Metazoa > Arthropoda > Insecta > Hymenoptera > Vespidae > Polistes > Polistes canadensis. The sequence goes on from NW_014570221.1 coordinate 21,663, forward strand.
AGGTTTTCCCACCTACCAAAAAAAAAAAATAGCCAAATGCCTGGGTAACCTATGACTCTCTAGCAAAAGTAGTAGACGGCGGCGCAGCTGCATCTCTTGATTTTACTTAGGTTACAAGGTGCGCTCACCCCGCACATATGGAAATCTCGTTAGGCTTGCTGCTATATCAATGAAGAACTCCACCCTCTCCTACCGACTATAAGGCGAAGTAGTAAGCCTCCAAGATGGGGATATATCATTTTAGTGGCTTGTCCCGCGACAGCTTATCTCGTGGACAGCATAGTACCTTTATGACGCAGCTGCTAGTGGTACTAGTAGCTGGCTTTACGACACCACGGATTAAGAGTCCAACGAGGTAAAAGACAGGGAGCTGTCTGTAATGGCCTGGAAACCATGCCGTGCACTGTATACACAGTTTCGTAGTTAAGTCGTTAGCTCTCTTAAGGGCTGTCATTTGAAGGTATCTTACCGATTCGCCGATACAAGGATGAAGGACTAGGCTTTTTAGGGATCATAATTTAGCAAGTAGCTCCCTTTTCGTAGGTCCCGCCATAAGTACCTTCAGGAAAACTAAGAGTTACCGCTGCACCACTCGTCATGAGTTAATAACCCAGTCTCTTCCCTGCAGTGAGGGTGTAACGAGTTTATAACGAGGGAGAGACAGGATGTCCTCTTCCAGGCTATATTGGGCTGCCAAGCCGGCATAGCTTTTTCCTATGGACTCAAACGAAACAAGATTATTCATTATCAGCAGCGGGGAAACCCGTCTCGGATTACTGACCCCATAGAAACTTTACAATCAGTGAATGCCAAACCCACAAAATGCAAATTCTGTTCCGTCTACACCGCAAGAAGCAGCCAGTACTTAGAACAATACTGACTTGGTGCATCAATGTGCAGAATGCCCAAAGTCGTTTACGACAAAGCGAGGCTTAGTGGATGTGAGATCGACCCACTTAGAGGCGACAAATGCCACTATTTCCGACGAGAGAGTCAAGAAGCGGTGATCACCGGAAGAGCTGAGACTTCTGGCTCGTGTGGAAGCCCAAGGCGTCTCTAGTGGAGAAAGATTTATCAATAAATAGATTCTCTCTCAAGAGCCTGGCGACCGAACTTTTAATGCTATCAAGGATGTCAGGCGTCGGGCCAATTTTAAACATCTTGTCGCTGCTGCTATTCGGGAAATTCGGGCCGTTGAAAGTCAGGAAGACTTAGGTAATAGTAGTAGTAGCAGTGACACCGCTCGACCTAACCAAGGTTTGTCAGAGGACCGATCCGGACTCGCCGGAGAATCGCTCGAAGATACTAACACCCCTGAGAGGCCACGTAGTGAGATCGAGCTTGAGATTGAAAACATAATCTCTAAGATCGACGCAGACGTCGGGCACAATTTTCAAATATTGGTAAGCATCGTCCGGAAGCCAATTAGGGGCGTCGATGTAGCAGAGTCGATCAACGCGTTGCTCAAGAGCGTTTTCTCACCACCTTCTGGGCAATCTGGTGGCAGTCGGTCGCATGTGCGAGCCCCCGTTGATTCGAACGATATAACATCTTGACGGATAAGACGAAGAGTGTACGCAAAAACGCAAGACCAGTTCAGGAAGAACCCTGATCGCGTAGCCAGAGGGGTGTTGGTTGGTTCGAGCGGGTCACGTCCCTCTAGTCTTTAAACTATGGTTAAAAACTGGGAATAGATGATGACTCGTGAATCACCTCTATACACACTAGCTGCCGAGAAGAACGATAAGTCCAAGCTGAAGGGTGTCTGGTGCCCTGTCTCACAGGTGGAAATCAAACAGGTTAAGGTTCAGCTTAATTTCGCCCTTGGCATTGACGGTATCACGGCCTGACGTAGTGTGCTGGCAATGATGCGTTTCCTCTTGTTTAACATCGTTCTTGCATGAGGAGGCTACCCGACAGAGATGATAGCGAGTAGGACTATTTTTCTCCCGAAAAAGTGGAGAGCAGCAATAGCTGTTTAATTCACACCAATCAGAATTGCAAATGTCGTGGTGCGACAGTTACAAAAACACTCGCCCCGTCCGCCTCCGCAACACCGGTCTGAATAACGTCGGAAAACATTTTCTGGAGGACGGATGAACAGAGAACATAACAGTCCTCGCCTCACTGCTGGATGATGCCAAGCGCAGGCTCAGGAAGCTACACGTAGTTACTCTGGACTGCGCAAAAGCATTTAACCTGGCCGGACGGAACAATTGACAGCGCCGAGCATTTAGAGATGTTAAACGAGAGCTTAACACCCTCTGCTCTCTTTTCGACGGTCTTTACTAGCATACCCATTCCTTGGACCGTCGAGGCTACCATGAAGGTTTCGTCAGCGTACAGCACGATGCTAATGCGTGTGCATCCCAGATCGTATCCGACTTTAGTTGAAAGTGATACTCTGTCAAATATCAGACAGAAGATAAGGGGCGATAGCGGGTCACCTTGGCAAACACATCTGACGACTTGTGGTGGTGCTAATCGCCCCCGAATATGTTATGGTTCTCTAGTTGATATAGCCAGTATACGCTATCATGCCCGCGAATAAACAGTTCTTCCTAAGCACTGCTCTAACATCCTCGTGACTCACGCTTTTAAGAAGTCTTAAGTCCTAACAGAGCCTCAATTTGAAGCAAAGGGTGCTAAGACAGCACAGCTATCGCCCTCACAAGAGTGTCGATATCTAGGGGTGGACCTTAGGCTGATAGGGCCGAAAAAGGCCTGCGGGACGTTGACGCACGAGATACAGAGGATTCCGAGGGCCCCACTTAAACCGCAAATGCGACTTTTCATTATAAGATCTTTTCTCCTACCTCGATTATACCTTGTCCAGGGACTCACTACTTAGCTAGAGAGTACGAGTTTGGCGACCCCAGGCACACTTTAGCTCGGGATTTTAGACCAGCGCTGCCATTCCATAATACCGTAACTCTCTCACCTGCTTCAACGACTCGTATACAGGCACATTACGGGAACGTTGTATTAAAGGGGGACAACCAAGTGAAAAATGGCACAACTCTTTCAATCCTTTCATTTATGATATATTACAACCAAATACAAATATGCAGTTTATTATCGAGGAATACTTTTGTGTCGCGTTCTTTGTTGAATACGTTAATAAAACTAATGGAGATATTAGCAATTTACAGCAACAAATTCTTGAAATAATGAATGAGCACCCAGAGTTCGACAAAGTTAAAATAACAAAGAAAATGAATGTTAATATACTCAATACTGTTGAATTGACGAGTTAAGAAGCAACGTGGTATCTAATTCCTGAATCTATGTCCAAAAGTTCTGTTAGAAATGTCTGTGTTCTATTAGACGAACACAAAAAGAATTGATGAAATTGAATACCGACGAGAATTCAACAAATGTTTGGAAGAAAAATTGGTTAGACAAATATGAGCAGCGGCCAGAAGAAATGAAAGAATTGTCACTTGCCCAATTCGTTGCTAAATATACTAAAAATTCATAAGAAGTGTATATACATCGAAAGCAACAATGCATCATTCGTTATAGAAATTATAACATAACCTCAGATGTCAATAAGTGTAAAAGGGAAATGGTGACTTTACACATCCCATTTCGTAATAAAGAAATCGACATTCTTGAAGAAATAAAATTTAATAAGATTTACGACGAAAATGAAAATCATATTTTGAAACGTCGTAAAGAGTTCCAATCTGACATAAGAAGACATTACGGTTGTACACCAACGAATTTTTACGAGCTTTGGTATATCTGGACGATTCGGATTCAAGTATAGAAATGAGACATACTCGAAAACGTATTACGATTATTTCATCAAGTAATGAAAAGCGAAGTTGATCAGTGCGGAAGTGTTATCAATAAAGATTATACGTGGAAAGCCGAAAATTATACGCCAATTTTACATAATTTTTCAAGTGTGGGTAGTGCAACTGTAAATACGCAAAATATGCGGAGAAGGGAAGTTTCTGAACTATTTTTTAACAAAGAACTAGTTACAATACCAATAACAGAGACAAATAAATATGGCGCAACTGACGCAGATTTTACACCTTTTACAGATGATGAACTAAAAATATTAGTTGCTTTAAATATTTTAATAAGTTTAGTTTTGTGTGTGTGTGTGTGTGTGTGTGTGAAGCCTACTATTCAAAGTTATTGGACCACAGATAAAAGCATAGAAACACCATATTTTAAAAATATTATGTGTCGTAACCGATTTCTCTCTATTGCTAAACATTTACATTTTTCTAGTGAAAATAATTCTAATGACCAACTCATAAAAATTCGGGAAGTGTCTGAAATAGTAAAAAAGACTTTTATTCGCATGTATGTACCAAATAAAAACATTTCGATTGATGAATCCTTAATGCAATGTAGAAGCCTTTTGCATTATATACAATTTATTAGAACAAAACGAGCAAGATTTGGTATTAAGTTTTACAAACTGTGTGATTTGAAATCGAAATATATACAAAATTTTAATATATATGTAGGAAAAGATAAAACAGATACTGGATCTGCTAGCAGAACTATTGCGATAAATTTGTTGAAAGAGAGTAGGTTATTGCGAAAAGGATATTGTTAATTTATTGATAATTGGTACAGTTCACCGACCTTATTTCGAGAATTATATAATATGAAAACAAACGTATGTAGAACAGCGAGAATGAATAGGAAAGAAATGCCTCGGGAACTAAAATTATGCAAATTATAAAAGGGAGAAGCTGTTGTATTTTCTACTAGGGATATGGCGGCAATAAAGTGGAAGGATAAAAAAAAGATGTCATTTTACTAACAAATATGCATGGCTTAGATTTTGCCGAAACTGGGAAAACAAACCGATATACCCCAGACAAATAACTTTAAAACTGTTGAGTATAATACCTTTATACTATAATCTATGTATGTGTGGTACGTTACATATATATTGTTACGACCCTGTTTTGAGCCGTCCCTGGAAAAAGGACGTGAAGGCCGTTTCCAGGCTACGAGTTGTTGTTGATCGGGGAGATCTTGACAGGAGCTCGAAAAGAACGGACGTGATATTTTACGGAAAATTGTAGAAAAACCCTTGTCGGTTACTGGAGTTCCATAAATAAAGTTCTTTGTTAATCTTTCGTAATCTGAGTTTGGGCGGGAGTGTTACTTCTCCGGGAAGCATTACATTTTTGGGGGCTCGTYCGGGATCTGTTTTGATCCGTTTTGTTGGGAAACGAGTGCGTGTGTGAGCTTTGCATGGCTGCTAGAGGTCGTCGGGGAAGGCAGGCAGAGAAAGAGGAGCGGGTTCAAGRAGCGGAGTTWCAGGCTCTCGCGTCGTTGGTGAAGGAGCTCAGGGAGGAGCTGCATTATCAGCGYGGGAAGTTGGAAGAGCATGAGAGGAGGAACGCTGAATTAAGCGTGCGGTTGGAAGCTACGAACGTTGCAGGCCAAGGTGGATCGCAGCTAAGTATTCCTTCTKGCTCTCGGGGGGAATTCTTAGGATGGGGGCGTAGGGAAACAGGACAGATATTAGCTGCGGAGCGTCCGCGCTAGCGTGAAGTCGGTTTGGGGATAGGTTCAGGTCGTGTGGAAGTGACAGGGTTAGGTTATGCCGTGAAACCCGATACGTACGATGGGGAGGGGAATTTGGGAGATTTTCTTTCTCACTTTGAGTTGGTGGCTACGGCAAATAGCTGGGATGAATCGGCAAAGGCGTTGGCTCTCGCGACGAGTTTACGGGGGAAGGCGCGCGCGGTTCTACAGRCTTTCGGGGACTGCGAGGAATTTTCATTTGCAGCGCTGAAGTCAAGGCTGGAGCTGCGCTACGGGGAGCGACTGAACCAGCAGAAGAGTTATACAGAATTCGCGAGTAGGAGGCAGAAGGCTGGAGAGGATTTGGCGGTGTTAGCCGCGGATTTGRAGCGCCTGGCTCGATTTGTGTATTCGGAATGCACAGCCGAGACTCAAGATAAGATCGCTTGCGGCCAATTCCTGAATGCGATCAGGGACCCTGAGGTTCGGACGGCTCTTAAAGTCGAGGGGGTCAAGTCGTTGCGTSTCGCWGCGGTGAGGGCGTTGGAGCTCGAAGCGATCTACGGAGCCAGGTCGTCGGAGGTATCACGCTTTCAACGAGGGGAAGCTCGCGCCTATACGTCCATGCCTAGCTGGCAGGATTTCAATGCATTCGGTGGCGGAAGGGCTGGAAGGATGACGGAGAGATGTCCGGATGGGTGCGCTAGCGGGGGTAGTTCATTCCGCCGGGAAGGGAGACCGAWAGTGGCGGCTCCGCGGGAAACGCGTTCTGCAAACGCGAGTTCGTGCTGGAAGTGCGGGAGGACGGGTCACTTCCAGAAGGAGTGCCGTGAAGGTAGGCGCAAGGGAAACTAGTAGGAACCGGATTGACGGGGTCCAGTCCGGTTGAAGCAACTAGACCCCTCGTGAGGAAGGTGGAGGACGTGCATGCGAAAGAAGAGCAGGAGTCAGTTATTTTCGCGGGGAGAGTGAATGGGGGGTCGTGCAGGGTAATGGTGGATACTGGATCCGACGTCTCGTTGGTAAATCCGAGATTCGTGAATGGGGATTCTGAGAGGGTTAGATTAGGTGCGCGTTTGCGTTATCCAACGGGGGAGGTGTTTCCTGCCGTGGAAAAGGTAA
>NW_014570222.1:0-1250 GCF_001313835.1 Polistes canadensis
AAATGATATATGCTAGATTTTAATTAAACCCAACACTTCATATTTGTTAGTATACGCTTTAAAACTTAAAAGAAAACGTTTTATAGCTTTTGTTATATAGCTTTTTTTTAGAAATTTTATAGTTTTTACCTACGGTATTAATCCAGAAAGTAGCAAAAATTTCTTTTAAATATAATAATACATTTTTTGCAACGGTCAAAATGAACTACAAGAAACAAAACAGATCAGACGTGTTGTYTACTACAATCGAGTTTTGTTAAAAATAATTGAATTCTTCACGTAAAGTTACAAAAAAAAGTTTTAATAAAGTGATTTTTTTTTGTATTCTTCGACTGCAGTTGCTGTAAAATATATGATATATGCTGGATTTTATTGGACCGAACACTTTTCATTTGTTAGTATACGCTTTAAAACTTGATAGAAAACTTTTTATAGCTTTTGTTATATTACTCTTTTTAAGAAATTTTATAGTTTTTTACAACGATTTAATCCAGAAAGTAGCGAAAATTTCTTTTTCAATATAATAATACATTTTTAGCAACGGTAAAAATAAACTACTAAAAACAAAACAAAATAGATGCTTGGTTGACTTCAATCGAATTTCTATAAAATACAATTGAATTCTACACGTGAAGTAACCAATAAAAGTTGTAAATAAATGATTTTTTTCTGTATCTTTGACTGCAGTTGACGTAAAATAAATGATATATGCTAGATTTTATTGGACCGAACACTTTTTATTTGTTAGTATACGCTTTAAATCTTGATAGAAAATTTCTTATAGCTTTTGTTATATAGCTCTTTTTTAAAAATTTTATAGTTTTTAACTACGGTTAAAATCGAAAAAGTAGCAAAAATTTCTTTTCAAATATATTAAAACATTTTTAGCAACGGTAAAAATGTGCTACTAGAAAAAAAACAAAAGAAATGTCAGGTTTACTACAATCGAGTTTCGTTGAAATAGAATTGAATTCTTCACGTTAAGTAACCAAAAAATGTTGTAGTAATATGATTTCTTTTCTTTTTGTTGACTGCAGTAGTCCAAATATAAATGATGTTTGTAGAATTCTTTCGGACTTAACACTTTTTATTTGTAAGTATACGCTTCAATGCTTGAAAGAAATCGTTTCATAGTGTCTCTTAAATTGCACTTTTTTAGATTGTTTTTAATCTGTAACAACGCCCTAATTCAAAAAGTAAAGAAAATTTCTTTTTAAATACAATAATACATTTTTAGCAACGGTAAAAAT
>NW_014570222.1:3115-4797 GCF_001313835.1 Polistes canadensis
GAGACGGTTGAAGAATCAAGACCATTTTATAGAAGGTAACTTTTTTATTATCTTTATTTTATCACAATTATTATTTTTTTACCTATTTAATATTTTATCATTCTTTTTATTTTTTCTAGACTTACAATAGCTCATTATACGATGAAATGGTTCTTTTGTGCCTTGATTCTTTGGATCTTTTACTATCTATTATATTCACTTTTTTCTTTAGTATTATCTTTTTAACAATCTGTGTGAGACAGTGCTGTAAAAAGATCAATTAATAATTCATTTTTTTAGATAAAATAAGTTAATTTTTTGTTCATTGCATGATGTTGTTTTTCATATACCTGAAACATTTATTTGCCATAAGACGTGTTAACTTTGTATTCGTACGAGAAGATATCTCAAATTTAAAATTTATAGCATGTATCTAAACATTTAAATTAGAGTTAAATAATTATAACAGCTATTGTGTTCGATAGAACTTCAAGTTTCAATAGTGAATTAGCAATCATATGTGACAAATAAATGATGTTAGRGAATTAAATATGTTTTAATCAACATTTTATACGAATTTGTGTACTAATACATTTTATTTAAAATATATTATATAATAGTAATTTACTATGCTTACTGCGTAAAGAAGGGTTTAAAATTTTTGAGTCTAGCTAAAAAAGAGCAGAAAAATTCAAAGCCTACCATGCAGAGGAAACAAGTTTATGTCATGATTTTTTACATGATACAATCTTTTCATAATTACATGTAACAAATAAAAGATATACCATTCAATAAAAATATATTGTGTCTATTACGCGAAGGATGACAGAAAACTTCGGCATATTTTTCCTGGTAAATAGCGCAACACGTTTGTCCCGTTTATAATATTAACATTAGTATTGAACGTCGGTAAAAGGTGATGTAGGATGTTATACACTAACTTTTCCTTTTTGCAATGCGGAAAACGATTTTGACTATTGACTTATTTGGACTTCTATTAAAAATTGAAAAAAAATTGTTACAACTTTGTTTTGAGCGTTATGATTGAGTTTCCATTTTCAGTATATATAGTTATAGATATATAATCTATTGATAGATGATATATTTATTATTTTACCGTCTTTTTTTTMCAAATGTACAGTATATTGCGCTGGATAATTTGAGTTTTTTTGGAAGTTATTTTTGAGGTTATTGAGGTTTTATTTTGTTTTGTTACGCTAAAGAAGTATAACTTCTGACGTTCGAACATAAGTACAAACACTTGTGTTTTTGTTGTTGGTACAACAGGAGCAAAACCCCTGACTACAAATCTAAATTTTACAATATTACGATATTGATTTATGTACTGTTATTTCATTTATATGTGTATACTGCATAAGATTTTAGTTATTTATTATATATTAGACAATAGCATATTATATTTACTTACTTTTAATATCRTATGTATTCCTTATATTTAAATTCTGATCATCTTTTTGCATTTAATATAGACATAAAAGAAACTTGTTCTGAAAAAGAGGTTTTCCCATTTAAAAATAAACAGGTTCTAGCATGAAGATTTTGTTGAAACTAAGCGGACAGTTTAATATAAATAATATATCATAAGATTTTATGACAATTGGCATAGACAAAAAATTTGTTAAGCATAAACATTTATAATTCTTTTAATTGGATTCGTAAATAAAATCAACGGTTTATTTTTA
>NW_014570222.1:5201-12747 GCF_001313835.1 Polistes canadensis
ATATAATACTTGTTGAGATGTGTACATTTTCTATTGCAAGGTTATATGTATGTGCTGTAGCGCAAGAGCATGTGTTGGTGTACTACTGTTCATGAGAGAGACGCACACATGTAAGTCTCTCCTCTCTAGTCCATGTAAGATTAGTATATAAGGGACAGCGATTAGCTGTATAGCGCTCTCTGTTAGAAGAATTACATAGTTAAAGTAAAAGTAATAGCACGTGGCACGGAAGAACTTGTAATAGATAAAATATAAAGATTTACTAAAATTTTACCACCCATATTATAAGATATTTTTCCTCATTAATTTAACAATACTCATTGAACAAGGTACATAACTAACAGTTGTATATTAGTATGCATTATAGTGCACCTCCTGCAATGCTGAAATCATTTGATTAAGAGCATTAAATTCCAATGAATACAACAATATTAGAAAGTATATCTGTGAGAAATTTTGTAAAGACCTACAAAGAAATAAATAGTGAATTAAATTTATAGATTCAATAAACAAAATTTTTGTTTTTTAAGAGAGTAATTAGCATTTAGGTTATTTGATACTTTTACTTCAGCCAAACAATATGCGTACACGTCTCCTTATAAAGATGGAAGAAACATGTTAATTTGTAATCTTGCAGAAAATTTTAAAATAATTCCTGCCGCCTAGAAAATTGCAAAATTTTTTCTTCACAATAAAAGTTAATGAAAGCAACAGAAATAATTTGCAGTAAAGTCAAATACCTATTTAGGAAACCGTAAGTTATCTATTATAATATTTACAGAAGCTAGTGAAGATAATAAGCAATTGTTGTAATATATATTACTATATCACTATGTTTTAATCAAATAAATGTAACAAAAAATTAAATATATTAGAAGTATAATTAGTAAAAGGTTAGATATAAGTGTAACAAGGGGGAAAAAAGAGGTCAAAAAGATCACCGAAAATATTCTTGAAGCAACAATTTTGACTGGAAAATTTAAAGGAGAAGTGATCTTGCTGCAACGTATTCCAATGATACCGTCAGAATCTACGATACCCTTTAGAAGGCTACAGTTTCCTACTCGTTTAGCTTTCGCTATGTCTATAAAAAAAGTCTCAAGGCCAAACAATGCCTATTTGCGGTTTAGATTCGGACAATCCATGTTTTACCTATGGGCAACTATGTGTTGCCTGCTCACATGTGGGAATACCATCGAATCTATTTGTGTTAGCTAGAGACAGGTTCACCAAGAATATCGTGCACCGATTAATGCTGAATTAAATTAAAATTAACAAAATCCATAGCCCGACAGCTTTACACTACCTACTTTCTTTATAAAATTAAATATTACATGTTATCAAGTAACAACTTTGCAACTTACTCATTTGTTACAAACTTGAATGTAAGATTAATCAAATCTAAAATTCTACATTTTATATTGATATGTGCTTAATATCACCTTTACGAAAATTTTTAACAATCGTTTTCAAATTTTGACTTTAAGTTCCAATCTCAATCCCGTAGATTTTTATACCGGTTATAACGTTTTCGTCTTTATTCGTTTATAATCATTTCACTGTATTGAATAGTTTACTATATTATGAATTAACGTATACCTTAGCCACAGCAACGCATGGTCGGGACTGCTGGTATATATATATGAGCAAACATATATAGACGAGATCGCAATAAAAATAGTAATATAGAAAATATAGACGATCAATAACTGGTTCTGTAACATTTCAACCGCGACTGATAAACTGCGAGTGTTTAACCGACGACTATTCCACAGGAGATAAATTCTACTAGAACTCTACTCAAACTAATGGCAATTTGGATGGGATTAAGAATAATTTTTTTTTTGGCAAAAGAACACAATAAATTAAACAGTTACTGAAACTGTAATTTGATCACGGTATTATCAATAAAAACTGTAAAATTAATAGATATAATATTTTTAACGACAATACAGTAGCAATATCATGAAGAAACTGTTACTTTTTTGCTGGATCATAATCAGTTACAATATTTTTTAGCCGTAACTCAACGTCCACGTAAATCCTTTTCTTCTTAGCAGCAACCATTAACCCAGTACTCATTTGCACTAAAAAACATTCAGTAATAAACTAATCAAACTAGAGGACACAAATATACTTGGACAATGATGCATGATTAACACGAACTTTACCGGTAAATGGTTCGTGCCAACCCTCGAATGAATTTTTGATCCTTATTAGGTCTTGAAGCACAACATTATAACAACTCCATAGCTCAAACGTAAAAAATAGCTTTAATCGTTGCTTAGATAATAATTGCAATATTCTAACGGTACAATTTTTAAGGTAATATTTTGAGTATAGGTACACGAAACATAAACATATAACAAAAAACATAAATTACATACATAACAAAAGTAACATCAATTAATGTTCGAACGTGTCTGAAAATTTTGTGGGATGATACTTGTTGTATAAGCACACGAAACAAAAGTTTTTTGAGCTCATATTGCATTTTAGGAATATATGCTTCTCACACGTATACAGGGACTTCTAGTCTTCCTTGGTTTACCTTCAGAGTGGTTTAACTGTCCTTGGTTTAACCTAAGACTTAGTAATATTTAAAAAAACTGTTCTTTCTTCACGCAATTTTGACGAAAATTATGATAATTTTGTTATTTGTTATATGTTTATGTTTCGTGTACCTATACGGCAAATATTACCTTGATAATGTATCGTTCCGGTACGCTAAAAATTAAGTTTTTTTTTTGTATATGATTTTTTAATAAAATGTATATCGTTAGCCAAAAATAAATTCAAACTCTCTTTCTATAATACAAATGCATTTTTCTTTTCTAATTATATTTTCTATAAAATTTTTATATGAAATACTCCTAAAACAATAAAAGAAAATTTATTAAGCTTACTTCACAATAACAAAAAAAAAAGGAAAGTAAAGAAACAGAAAGGAAAGAAAAAGATYGAAGAGAAAAAGAAAGGTAAACATATTTTTTAGCGGTTTCAAGATAAGATGTAGATATCGGCGATATCAAAATACAAACACAGCGTTGCTATTGCAGCTACTACACTACTACATCAAAAAAATACGTATCTATGTCAAATTTTACTCCGCGTTTTTTCTCAAACAGCTGGCTATCAACGGCTAAGTTTTCAGTAGAATAAATTTTCATATTCAATACTACAAGTGTAAAACAAATCTGAAATTAAATTCACTGGATGTTTCCTTGTAAGTAACATATTGTTTTGCTTAGAATTTAACTATTGAAGATGATGTAATTAAACTTTGTCTCTTAGTCTACTTTCTACCTTATTTCGATATTTCAGAAGTATCTATGGGTCATTCCATGTCAAATCGACAAATTTTTTACCTGACCCCCTTTGATTTCGCTGAAAATTTTCTATCTTTTTCTACCCCCCGAAAGTTATTTTTCAGAATTTTTTCAAATTTTTTTTCCCGACTCAAAAAAAGTTATGAATTTTTGAAAAAAACCGCTCTTTTATTTTTAAATTGCCAGAACTTTTTCAAAAATTGACCGTTTGRAAACTTTTTTTTTTCAAAATTTTTGTTTTTAAATGTAGTTTTCGAAAAAAAATATGAATAAATTTTCAGAATCCCAGATATATGAAATATTTTAGATTTTTTGAAAAACCCGTAATTTTCTCAAAGTCCGACCGTTTCTTTTTTTTTCTTTGGCTCTAAAAATACTTCAACTAATTCTGCAATGATCCCCGTTAATAAAAAGATGTGACGACAATCGCTTCTAATTTTTTTTCTTGATTATAAAAAAATTGTTGTATTTTTGCTGATTTTATATAACTTTGTTATGAAATTTTTTKTATTTCCYCGTGAAAYCACAAAAATTKAAAAATAAAATTTTATTGGAGAATTTCAAGTGATTATCGTCCAAGAAATTGTTATTTTTTTTAAAAAAATTATTTTTTTCTCTCATTGACGTTATTTTTTTACTCTTATGGACGTTTTTTTTTGGTACTGAAATATGACAGTTTGCGTTTGCTCGATTCATCAGAATATAAAACTCATGATTTYAGGTGGTAAGTTATGTCGATTAACTGAAGGCTCAAATTTGCCGGTGGGAACTTATAATGACTGTTTAAATGCAATTGTGTGTGAAGAACCAACGACTGAGTGCTATTTCAATACATGTGCTAATTGTCCAGGTGTTGAAAATRTAAAACAGTTATTACTAACAGAAATGAATAATAATGGAATCGATGAAGTAAGTTACAAACAATGGGTGTCGACTCCGAAAGTAACACTTAAAACAACAATTAACACTAATCATACCAAGACTTAATATATACCTATTTCTACCATAGCGGGTCAAATGACCCGACTTTATGTTTCATGCTTGAATGTATGAAATATGGATGTTAGGAAGGAAATAAAAACATAAATTAAATTTATTATAATTAAACAAAATAGTATGTTGAGCATTTCTATTACAAAAGCAAAAAATAAAAATTTTTAATTCATAGTTCATCGCATTTTTTACATATAAGTCTGGCCATTGTACATTTTCCGCAAACATACTTTTTACATTTAGAGCAAATTTTGTTGGTTTTATTTTCCTTACAGTATCCTATTTAACATCTCATACGTTTATAAGCATCTGTAGTAGACTTAGGCAACGATCCTTTCGTATTTGTTCCTTGTTTTGGTTGTTCACGGGCTTCTCGAAAATCGGCGTTAAGTTCTTCTGCTAGCTTGAGTAAAAAATCTTGTCTCGAGATATTTTCTCCTGCCGTTTGCTTGTACATAATCCAGGCATTTATGCCAGCTAAATCAAGGATATTGAAAAAAACTTGGAGAGGCCATCTGCAAGACTTAGATTTTGTAGTAAATTTCCTCGCCATTTGATCGGTCATGTCTTCACCAAATTTGGTTTTATCGTAATATGAACTAAGTAAAAGTACTTTTTTTGTTGGCTTACTTTTATAGATTGTAAGAGTACAATTATCTGTTGTAAAAATTTTTGATGAAAATCGTTCCATATCATCTTTCTTTTGCTTCGCAATTAGTGGTAATTCTCTTTTATTTGACCGAATAGTTCCAACTAACGTAGTTTTTTTGGCTAGGAGTTGTGTTGCTAGGGATTTGCTTGTGAAGAAGTTGTCTGTGGTCACAGTTCTTCCGCAACCCGTAAATGGCTCAATGAGTTTGAGTACAACATATTCAGAGAGTAGTACTGAAGAGGGCCTATATTCATCTTTTCCAAGATATGGAAGTGCATTTATGACGTATTTGCTATCRACGTCCGATGGTAACCAAAATTTGATTCCAAATTTATCCGGCTTGTTAGGCATGTATTGCGTAAATCTACATCGTACTTTAGTCGGAAATAGCTGTTCGTCTATAGTAATATTTTCACCCGGTTTGTAACAGTTTTGGCTGTTCTCAATGAAAATATTYCAAATTGCAGATACCATAGCGAATTTATCTGTTTTCAAACGTTGGCTCCGCTGACTTTTTTTATCAAAACGAATAAATCTAAGAATTTCGGTAAAATTATTTCTGCTCATAGTTTCAGAAAAAAATTTAGGCCCCCATATGTTATTCCACAAAAAGGAAATATTCAAATTATTTGCTCCATATGCAGCTCGAGCATATAAAATTGCAATAAATGCATCTAATTTTTTTTTTAGATAAACTCCAATCGGAACCTAACACTCTCTTTGCTTCTTCTATTGTGAATGTTCTTATATGGTTCATAATACGGTGGTCAATTATCAATGAAAATGCAGTACTAACTTTACCTTTCATTATATGACGTTTTGCATATCCTGTTGAGCCTACTTCTTGCCTAAAAATGTTATGAAATAGTGCTCTTCAAGGTGTGCCACCTACTTGCATTTGTTGCCAAACAGATCCATCATTCGCAACATTTTGTTCATTTATTTCTACTTCACTTTCTTCCGAACTTGAGAGTAATCTTATTTTTTTTCGGCCACTACATACATTCACAATATTTTCCTCTTCATCGTCAGTATCTGTAGAATCAAACTCATTTTTATTTGCCACCAATATATCTTCATTTTCAGAAAATTCATCTTCACTAATTTCTGAAAACTCTTCGCCAATATTATTTATATCTTCTAAGAACTTGTACTGTCTTGTTTGCTTCGACATTTTTCTGGGTAAAAAATGACCTATATTACTATAGCTACCAAATTAAAATATAAGCTAGGTACTTACCAAGACTTTCAATTTTTGCCACTTTTTCTTACACTAAAAAGCTATTTTCAATCTTAAATTTGATATTTTCTTGAAATTATTCTGATCTATTTTCGTTGAACTACTTTACGCAACAGTCTTTGGAAGAATGTGCAACTTACTGACTACAAATATGACTCGATAATCTCATAAAACAGAAAAATTCTCTCCGGGTCAAATGACCCGTTGTGGTAGATATCGGTATACAACAATGATTACTCAGAATAAACAAAAGAAAAAAAAAAAAAATTTTTATAACTGTACATTAATTACTTAGAAAAAGTCATGAAGTCAAATGTGCAAACGCAATAAAATTATATGTGCATTTTCAATGCAAAAGTTCAAAATGGGTTATTTGACCCGTTGTGGTATGTTTAGTGTTAACGAGTAACGTAGCAGTCAAACAGGGTTTTTATGCCGTAAGGCTTTTCCCTGACGAGCCAATAAAGCATTACCATTTTTTTGGCTCAACCACGTGTTTTATTTGTTCTAATTACCCTTTCACCTTCCTCACAATTAGCTGAATTCAATCGCCGGAGGACTCCACGGGGGAGGAATTTTAGGCAAATACATATGGCGTATTTGATTTTGTCCTCCTTAAGACAGCGTGTTGTTATACTTTTTTTTGCCCATCTGACACAGGCTGGATTTTTGTTGAAGTAATGTTTTGCGTGTTTATACGCTTAGTATCGTGTGCATTGTGGTATTTTTCTCTTAGTTCTAGGTAGTTTGATTTTTTTTATGTTATTAAGCAGGGTATTTATCTCATATATGATTTTGTTATTATCCTGAGGAGCAAGTTCTATAAAAAAAAGGTAGCAACTGTTGGGTATCGAATTTCCTTTTATTATTAATAATCTTACCTTGTTGCCAGGTTTGTCTAATTTATTTGTTATTTTAATTGTATTTGATTTGGGATGAAATCTCCGAATTACGATTTTTTAGCTCTTCTGGTTTTTTTTTGATGCATGGGTCTTTAGTTTTTAGTGCATTTACTACATTTCTGAATTTATCCAGGGTAGTTTTTTATACTTTCACTTGGTTATCTTTAAAATATTTTATTATATAGATATTTTGCTCAACTTTTTTATCCAGTAACTCGAGCAGAGGATTGATGATCTTCGCGTCGATATATATTGGTGGTGGTTTTACTGCTTTTTTTTCTTCTATATTTTCAATAGTATGTTGTGATTTTGTTGACTCGTCAAATAGACCATAAGAGTTGCTTAGAGGTATGTCTTGAAGTTATTTTGTTTGTAATAATGCGTAAGAATTATTTTTGTGGTTTTTTGGTTCACTGAACCTGCGCTTTTT
>NW_014570222.1:15776-17010 GCF_001313835.1 Polistes canadensis
CTATATAGACTATTAAAATTTACCTATCTTGAACTACTGAAAACTAAAAAAATTTTAATTTTATAGATTATTAAATTAAAAACACTGCAGATCATTTGCAATACCTTCTTGTATGTAACTAATGAAAAATTTTATAGAAATCTAAGAATTCACACAATAAAACAAAGTATTGCAAACTTCAGCTACCGGTAAAATTCTGTTCGACCAAACATTTTGTTGCGTATACTACCCAGCGAGTGAATAGGGCGAAGCGTCGGGGCGTGTACGGCCCTGCCGAGGCGTGAGACACGCGCGACAAAGCAGTATCTTTGTTTTTGGTTGTAACCACGGGAGCGCTAAGACCTTTGTAAGGGCTCCTTCTTTCTTCTAGCTTGTGCTCTCCCACCACATTTACTACGCTAATCATAGGTATCAGCGGTCGCGTTATCATCGGGCTTTTCGGTAATTGGTCCAGCATTGCATCGCTTTTTTGTATAAAGCCCAGCGCGTTCTTGCGTCTAGCATACCTCGTGATTCGTCACTTGTGATTCTTCGCTCGAGATTCATGTAACATAGAAAGCTGAGACTTGCGAGAACCACTTCGAGGAGAATTATTGTATTGCGCAATACTACATCATTTAAGTTCGGCACTTGGCCAGAATTATTCTGCTTTGTACGGATTCTTCTTCAACGTTTCAACCAGGRTTTTTATGCCGAAAGGCTTTTCYCWGAYRASCCWAATAAAGCGTACTTTTTAGTAAAGACTGGGCTCAAATATATTTGTTATTTGTGTTTTATTCTCCTATTCTCCTTCCTATTAATAAATAATCTCGATTTCACCTGTGAGGGCATTTTCGATTCACTGAACAATCCACTGGAGTACCGATTAAGGCATCGGTCGCAACAAAGGTAATGAATTCAGTAATAATTTTAACGCTGATATGAGTGAGATAGAAAAGAATAGATAAGTTAACCAGCACAATTTTATACGATACAGAGCAGATTGCTTTGGCATAATAATTCTCACGAAATTGATARAAAAGCCAGGGCAAGTGAACACTTAATTTGAGAAGAAATATGGTACAAATAGGTGATTCAAGGATAGATTAATGATAGAAGTAAGTAACGCAACTACCTCGCGAGGTACCTTTTGTCGCACGCTGGAGAACTCTCTAACATTCTGTCTCCGCTGCAAACCTTTACGATAACGCAATAGAATTCAGCTTGTTATCGATCCTATGGACGCACCTTTTAT
>NW_014570222.1:19659-20672 GCF_001313835.1 Polistes canadensis
ATTATCTCAGGATAAGCATCATGTATCATGCTATTCGAGAACATTTAATTCTGCARAACAAAATTATTCCACTRTARAAAATGAAATGTTAACGATCGTAGAAGCATGTAGGCATTTGCGGCCCTATATTTACGTAAGAAGATTTACTATCGAAACTGACCATAAACCGTTTACCTGGCTTTGGTCCTTAAAAACCCCTAATTCTCGCCTAATTTGACAGGGAATTTAGTTAAAGGAATATGATTTCGGAATTGAATATARAAAGGGTCGTAAAAATAATGTAGCAGATGCTTTAGGAAGGATTGAACTCAATGCGTAGGAGGAAATCGACGACTTACCTTCTATGGTGCCTCAGGCACCCGACGTTACATGTTATATGGATGAGCAATTGGACGAGTCACACGGAAGATCTAAGAAAAATCAATAGTAATTTGGATTTACCTAATCCTCAACAACAGAAGGATATAATCACGTTAAATAAATCAATTAGTATAATATAGAAAATCGGCAAGGATGTAAACGCTAATATAAGAATTATCAACGGGATTTTGTCAAATATGTCAAAGGATTTGAATGATCAAAACATYAAATTTAATTTTTTTAAAGGAATAACTACGCTTATAATAAAGGGACAACACTTTTTTGATTTGTTAAGCAAAATAAAAAGATCCATTATTTATTTATAAAAATWATTTAATTACAATATACTCACATATGAACATATGTCAGATATTTGGGCACACCTTTTAGAAATATACTCTTACATAGAACTCATGTTAAATTATCATAACTTTTTAGATTTTCGCTTTACTATRGGAACAATCGTATTTATCTAAGACTCTATCATATATACCATTAAAATATTTATCCTAAACCTTATCGAATTACCTTTAATCCAAAGAATTGCAATTATCAACAATAACAATCTAACGAAAATATTTACCACGCCTGGGACTTTAATTGGATCTTTAATCAGGCTATCTGCGAAAGACTGTACTTCATAGATAAGGGAG
>NW_014570222.1:22779-27555 GCF_001313835.1 Polistes canadensis
TATTAAGCTAGTCTTAAATGTTTTTGTAAATAGAAAGTGTTAGGTATTTTGAATCGTTTACCGTGTAGATTATACGCAAATATCTTTCCTATAGAAAGAACATTAGGAAATCAAAGGTCATTAGAAACCGTTAAAAAGATTTCTTTTAAACGAAAGTACAATGACTACGCTTCGTACGTAAATGAATTTAAATTGCAAAGTAAACCGCATAAATAAATATTTAAATAAGATTTAAGATTGCGATTTATATAAGAACATTTTTATTGAATAATTAAAATAATTTTCGATTTACGAAGAGTACTTTTGTTCATTTTTTGATTTTTCATTTGACTAGTTATATGGGTTTATCTGGCACAAGATGCAATACTGATTAAACTAGAACATCATGTTCATTAGCAAATCAAAAACTTAGAAAGCTTTAAAAGCTGGAGATTGCAATAACGCAATTGTTACTGGGGGAATCTTAAGCTTGCTTCTCTAAACATCTGACCAACTGATCTAGGAAAAATCAGAGTTTACTAGATTTAACTAAGTTCAGCTCTTGCATGTAAAAACAAAAGTTCTATCTATCTTATATTTTTTTTTTTATGATAATGAAAAGTCTTAGAACAGCAAAATTATTTTTTTCGTAATTTATAAATAATTTGTTTTCTTATGCACTCCATTATTTAGGTTTGATGTCAACAGACGGGGTAAATAGATATTTTGATAAGAAAACCTCTAGATTCTCGAGAAGCAATTTGATAGGAACAATTTCCCTTTAAAGAGCTGAAAATGCAAAGCGAATTTATGCCGAGGTCATTAATCTTTGTGTTAAGTACACTGAAACAACTCTAAGAAACATTTGTCTATTTCCTAAAGCCGAGTCTCACGCTTAAATAATGAAACAGACGTTACCACACTACGGTTTAAAATCAAGCAATGTAACTTACGTTGAGGCCGATGGTACAACAATCAAAGCAATGAATCTCAAAGAATTAAAGGCAATAGATTTTGTTTATAAACAAGATCGGAATTTTTCTAATCCTCTTTTGAAAAGATCTGTTAACACAAACATTARTAACACATATYATAATAATGCAATAAATTTAATAATCAAGTTAAATTTTTTGAAAAAACAAGCTGTCCTATAAAACAGCACAAATTTATTTAGTATTAAACATTTGTTTATTTCTTTTTTCAAGGAACTAATTATTATGGAGACCGGTGTTATGCCTCCGAATCTTCATTATTCCGATCCTCCAGAAGAGGCCCACATTCTTCAGGATGGACGCGTAAAAGTAATTACAGAATCAACCCCTTGGACGGATTATTACGCTACTGTTACCACGGCTGCTTTAAATGGTTCCTTCTCTCACATTACCCTAAAACGTCATTCAAAAGAGAAGCAATGGAAAAAACTTTACCCATATAATATGCTACGTCTTCTTCTAGCTTCTTCTCGAATTTAGGAAATAATATCGTCCATCTTTAATATTATAAATTGTTTATTTTATGACAAAACTAATTAGCCAAAATGATCGTGAATTACATTATTTTTGTGTTTAGTTAAAATCGAGCAGAGGAGATGATTAGTTGGCTCAATTAATCACTGATAATACTGAGAAACCATTTCCTCGTTCTCTGTGTTCTGGCTATACAGTAATTCCAGATTCTGAAGCAGCTGATTTATAGCATTTGATAGAGATTGTTCTAGCTTAATTGTCAGCTAAATCTCGAGAGACGTGGTTTGTTTTTTCGAGGATGTAATTACAATGGACTAGAATGGGTACTGCTAATTTTATATTTAAATAAATAAAACAATTTTATATCGTTTATAGTAAATGTAAAATTCTCTTTTAGGTGAATCGCTAATGAAAATACCAATATTTTCYGAAGCAATAAAAAAATGTGATGTAGATTTAAGACCTCGAGGTTACGATATTTTGCATATTATATGCGATAAAAATCCAACAATATATAATATGATAATATTATAAACTGCTTTCTAGGAATAGCAGCAATACAAGTAATAATATATCTAATGTTTCCTCTTCAGCAGAATTATTTTTTCTTTTTTTTCAAATGGTGGATGCTTTATAGGCTGTTGGCGTTAAACTGAATTACATGATCGGGCRTTTTGTTGGTGAGCTGGGCTGTTCTTACGCAGATGGTTGCTTTACTGCTAAGGAAATGATTTTAATCGCGCTTTCTAGTAGTWTGGCTTCAGTAGAAAGTGATTTGCTAAACGGAACAATGGCCGCAGTAGGTCTAGGTTACAAACTGTTGYGAAACTTCTGTCCTGAAGACATTGATGTAGTTTGTCATAATGGACCCGACAGTTCTACCATAAGTGAACCTACCGAGTTCATAAAAGCTTTTGTAAAAGAATTAAAGGTAATGCTTAAAGGAGATTTTCTGATAGAAATTTAAAATATTAAAATTTTGGAACAATAATTATTTTTTTCTTAGAGTAAAAAGAAATATTTGCTAAACCTGTGCCGACTAGTAATATTGCTTTTCGTAGTCGGTACATTTCTCTATCTGTTCCAAAGTTGTTAGAATACCATAAAAAAGTCATCCCTCAACCAAAATATCGCACTAAACGTTGGATATGCACGTCTATTCCAAAAAATAGGTTGCATTTAATTAAAGCTTAATTTTCTTTACCAGAATATCATACAGATAATCTCCTTTCTCCTTTCTTATTCGAAGAAGTATTAACAATGTTACAAGAAAACACTATACCGATTAAAATTTAACCTCATAGACTTTTATCGGGTTATTTGTTGGAAGATATATTTTTATAAAATTTTGTTAAATTAAATTATCCTAATACTGTTAATTTATTAGGCGATTCTAAAAAAATCATTAGACAGAAGTTGCTATAATTTATTATTAACAAAACGAGGCCATACGGACAATGCAACTTTTTTTTTATACACATTAGGAAAGCTTTTTAATCTTCGATTTCAAATTACGCCAGGAAAGCTCTACCTGAGATATCCTTATCCCGTTTCTAGAGAAACTGCATCAATTTCTTCTCTTGTTCGATGGAAACACAGTTCTGATTGGAAAGTACAAAATAGAACTTTCTTAAATAGATGGAAAAAACTATTATCGTATATGTTTGACAGGCACGTTGAAGGCGGTAAATTGCGAGAAACTAAACGAGCTGAAGAACTATTAGATTTAAACTTAAATAAAAACAAGTTTTTACGAAATTTTAAATTTAACGGCAACGTTACTATTTCTTCAGCTGTCTATTTAAAGTGGATTGTGAATATTTACTCGAATTTAATACCGAGTAGAACTGATAATTTTTTTATACTCTAGAAAATATTATTATTTACAATAAATTGCTAAAAGTACCTAGAAACAGCAGAATTCATTTAATTATTATGATATATTTAAAGATACAAATAGCAATCCTCTCTCTCTATAAATATAGTATTGTGAAAAAATATCGTGAAATAATCTATATTATTAGGTTCTGGAAAATTTGAAGTAAAAACCAAAGATGAAATTATGGTTGATTCGGGAACTATTCGCTTAGCAGGAAAAGAGAAGGAAGATATACCAGAAATCATTTTACTAAAAGAAGAAACGGAAACTTTAGACAAAACGAATATTTACTCTAATCTACTTTTACATTAGCGGACTCTCTACATCGTGTTCTAATGGAACGCCTAAATGGAGTAACGACTGAGAGTTATTACTAGAAGGATTAGTTCAAGTCCATATTATCAGCAGTAGGAGTAAAAATATGTTACCCAGTAAGATACAAAAACAAGTCATCGACATGGAACAATTAACAGAAAAAATGAAACAAACAATGGTAAGCATTTGAAACTTAATATAAACTTACTCGTATTTATTAAGTTACAATTTAGACCAAAAGCTCTTAAACTCTTCATATTCTTTACCACATAAATACAAATTGTAATAAATGTTTAGAATCTTATAGGAGTATTTTTAGACTAAAAAAAAATAAGTTTTAATTTTTTTTATTTAAAATCAAAGAAAAAAAAATTAAAATTATATAATTTATTACAATATGGTTTGATAATACATTATTTATTACAGTTTTCTTAAAAATTATATTCGGCAGCCACTTTTGAACGTTTAAGTACTAACACTTACATTTAGAAAATTCTACAATAGACAATTTGCTAAATCAAATACGACCCTTATGCGAGCAAGCAATAATTTTTCCTTTTTTTAAACGACATTAAAATAGTTTTTACACATAATATGTTCGTAAATCACAAATGTTTTAAATAAAAATAACGGAATGTATCATAGCTTAACAGAATATTTAATTTAATTAAAATTTAAAGAAACTATATTTCGAAACAGAAATTTAAAAATTGTCTCCGAAGAACTTTGATTTATCCAGAATATTAATGAAACAAGGATGGATATCGACGACGTATTAAACGCAGTAATAGGAATAATTTCAAAAAATATTAGCAGGAGCAGTGACATAAAAATATTGTTATCGAATAAGTCAAAAAACAAAAATGAAAATATTTTGGAATTTCTCCATAATATTATGCAACGGACGAGGAAAAACATTAATATAAAATTTATTACTAGAGAGTTGCTTTACCAGACATTAGAAGAAAAGTTTATTTTGACGATTATAAATAACGCGCATTATAACGATGTAAGAAAACTTATTCACACTCTCGGTAAAGAATCATATTTATTAACAATTTTTGGAACGAAAGAAGAATATAATGCGATATCTATATTAACAAGTGTGGGATTAAACGTCGTCCTAAGAATAAAAAT
>NW_014570223.1:0-1479 GCF_001313835.1 Polistes canadensis
GGGGAGAGGGTATGGAGGTGGACGTAGACCTGTCCACTCCTACAAGGACCGTGAACGGAAAAACTGCGCAGGACAAGGGCTGCCATAGGAACAGGTGTGCTGGGCCTGCAGAAGTAGCGGGGGTTAGTGGTATAACCATTAATAATGTCCCTTAGTGAATGCTGCGTACAGGTRAACCTGAACCATGCGCGGGGTGCGCAGGATCTACTGATCCAGCGTATGCGCAAGTGTGGGGCGGGGATCGCGGTTATCGCAGAGCCGTGGTGGGTTCCACCCGGAGATGAGAAATGGTTCTCGTCCCTGGGAGGGGGCTCCGCTGTCTGCGGTATTGGTAGGTGAAAGTAGAAGACCCTGCAGTCTAGTGCATAGGGGTAACTTCTTTGTAGCCGTTAAGTGGGGGGACTCGCTTGTGATTTTAGTCTACTTTCCCCCCAGCGAAGTAATTAGTAAGTATTGTAGACTCCTGGACGAGCTCGAAGAGCTCTTGGGAAGATTTCCTACCTCTCCGGTGCTGGTGGCTGGCGACTTTAAGGCCCGGGCCCGTAGATGGGACCCGGAGGGTAGGAGTAACCTAAGGGGTGAGTTGCTCTCTACCTGGGCCAATCGGTTGAACTTGCACCTCTTCAACCGAATTGACTGCCCTACGTGCGTTCGGCCACAAGTGTCGAGCGTCATTGACCTTACGTGGGGCTCGTCAGCTGCTAGTGTCCGCTTATCGGAGTGGAAAGTAGATGAGGCAGAGTCCCTTTCGGACCATGTGTATGTAGCTTATAAATACTGCCATAAGGCTGCAGGGGTCCGAAGCTTGAGCCGGCCCAGTAAGACTTTCCCTCGGTGGAATGCGAGGGCTGCGGACGAGGATATGGTCGACGCTGCTCTTATATCGGGCGACTGGACTCGTCCCAGTAGCGAGTTTGGTGCGCGAGATTTTATTAGGTGGCTGCGCGGAATGTTAGTGCACGTGTGTGACATGGCACTGCCGAGAGCGGGGAACACGAGGGACAGGAAAAGGAAGGCGTGTTGGTGGTCGCAGGAACTGTCTGCTCTTAGGGCAGAAGCGACTGCGGCTAGGAGGCGCTTTCTGAAGGCCAGACGCAGTAGAGACCAAAGAAGAATGGAGCTGTGTCTGGAGGCCCGCAAGGAGACTAAAAAACAATTGAAGAGGGCCATTAGGAAGGCCAATGCCACTGCCTGGAGAGACTTCGTGGGGACACTGGAGGCAGACTCGTGGGGCAGACCATATCGCCTGGTCATGGGGAAGTTGAGGCTATACTCAGCACCCTTGACAAAGGTACTAGAGCCAGAAGTAATAGACCGGGTGTTAGGGGGCCTATTTCCCCAAGTGGAGCGGAACATTAGTGGGGACTTGCGCGGTGTTCAAGTGGATGGTGCGGCGGTAACGCTGGAAGAGGTGCTTACTGCGGCAAGAAAGATCGCCGGTGGAAAGGCTCCGGGACCGGACGGGGTCCCGGGCATAGT
>NW_014570223.1:3515-6054 GCF_001313835.1 Polistes canadensis
GGGAGGAAACTCTACCGTTGAGAGCGCCGAATGTAGGAGTGTGTGTGTTTGTGCTGGAGAAAGCGCGGCGAACTTCCGGCCGGGCTTAGTAGTTGAGAGGCACACAGGTAATTTGAACTGTACAGACTGTGCGTTGCGCCTGCCTCTTCTCCTCGCGGGGGACTTTGCACCAGGCGGGTTTTTAGTCGGTAAGAATCTGACACTTCCTTGAGTACCGGGCTCAAGGGGCCTATTGAAGGTTTTCTCTCCCTGACAAAAAAAAAAAAAAAAAAAAAGGGTTGGAACGTCAAAGTTGCTTTAGGGGTGCGCTAGGGTTTGAACGTCGGGGTTGCTTTGGAGATGCCTAAGGGTGGGAACGTCGAGGTTGCTTATAGGATGCGTCAGGGTTGGGACGTCGGGGATGCTTTAGGGATGCGTCAGGGTTGGAACGTCAGGGTTGCTTTGGGGATGCGTAAGGGTGGGAACGTCGAGGTTGCTTTAGGGATCCGTCTACATTGGAACGTCGAAGTTGCTTTGATGATGCGCCAGGGTTGGACCGTCGAAGTTTCTTTAGGAATGCGTCAGGGTTGAAACGTCGAGGTTGCTTTGGGGATGTGTCAGTGTTGGAATGTCGGAGTTGCTTTGGGGCTGCGTCAGGGTGGGAACGTCGGTGTAGCTTTGGGGTTGCCTAAGGGTTTGAACGTCAGGGTTGCTTTCAGGTTGCGTCAGGATTAGAACGTCAGAGCTGCTCTAGGGATGCGCCAGGATTGAAACGTCAGGGTTGCTTTAGGGAAGCGTCAGGGTTGGAAAACCTGGATGGCTTAAGGATGCGTCAGGGTTGGAACGTCGAAGTGGCTTTAGGGATTTGTAAGGGTTAGAACGTCGAGGTTACTTTAAAGATGTGTCAGGGTCGGAACGTCAGGGTTGCTTTAGGGTTTGAACGACGAAGTTTCTTTAGGGATGCGTTAGGGTTGGATTGTCGGGGTTGTTTTTTGTATGCGTCAGGGTTGGAACGTCGAGGTAGCTATAGGGATGCGTCAGGGTTAGAACATCAAGGTTGCTTTAAGGATGCGTAAGAGTGGAAACGTCGAGGTTGCTATAGGGATGCTTCCGGGTTGGAACGTCGGGGTTGCTTTAGGGATGCGTCAGGGTTTACACGTCTAGGTTGATTTAGGGATGTGTCAGGGCTAGGACGTCGGGGTTGCTTTAGAGCTGCGTACATGTTAGAACGTCGAGGATACTTAAAGGATGCGTCAGGGTGGGAACGTCAGGGTTGCTTTATGGTTGGAACGACGAAGTGGCTTTAGGGATGCGTCAGGTTTAGAACATCGAGGTTGCTTTAGGGATGCGTCAGGGTTAAGACGTCAGGGTTGCTTTAGGGATTCGTCAGGGCTAGAACGTCGGGGTTGCTTTGGGGATTCGTAAGAGTTGGAACGTCAGGGTTGCTTTAAGAATGCGTCAGGGTGGGAATTTCAAGGTTGCTATAGGGTTAAAACTTCAAGGTTGCTTAAGGGATGCGTCAGGGTGAGAACGTCGGCGTGGCTTTAGAGATGCGTCAGGGTTAGAACGTCAAAGTGGCTTTAAGTATTCGTAAGGGTTGAAGCGTCGAAGTTGCCTTTGGGATGCGTCAGGTTTGGAACGTCAAAGTTTCTTTTTGGATGCGTTAGGGTGGGAAAGTCGGGGTTGCTTTGGAGATGCGTCAGGCTTGGAACGTCTGGGTTGCTTAGGGGATGCGTTAGGATTGGAATTTCAAGGTTAATTTAGGAATGCGTCTGGGTTGGAATGACTGGGTTGCTTTAGCGATGCGTCTGGGTGGGAACGTCGAAGTTGTTTCGGGGATGCGTCAGGGTTGCAACGTCGCGGTTGCTTTGGTGTTGCATCAGGGCTGGAACGTCGGGCTTGCTTTATGGATGCGTCAGAGTTGGGACGTCGGGTTAGCTTTATGGATGCGTCTGGATTTAAACGTCGATGTTGCTTTGGGGATGCGTCAGGGTGGGAACGTCGTGGTTGCTTTAGGGATGCGTCAGGTTTGGAACGTAAGGTTTGCTTTAACGATGCGTCAGGGTTAGAACGTCGGGGTTGCGTTAGGGATGCGTCAGGGTTAGAACGTCAGGGTTRCTTTAAGGATGCGTCAGGGTGGGAACGTTAGGGTTGCTTTAGGGATGCGCAAGTGTCGGAACGTCAGGGTTGCTTTAGGGATGAATCAGGGTGGGAACATCTAGGTTTCTTTAAAGATGCGTCAGAGTTGAAACGTCGGGGTTGCTTTAGGGATGCGTCAGGGTTGGAACGTCAGGGTTGTTTTAGGGATGCGTCAGGGTTGGAACGTCGGGGTTGCTTTAGGGATGCGTCAGGGTTGGAACGTCAGGGTTGCTTTCGAGATGCGTAATGGTTGGAACGTAAATGTTTCTTTAGGAATGCGTCAGGGTTGGAACGTCGGGTTTGCTTTGAGGATGCGTAAGGGTGGGAACGTCGAGGTTGCTTATAGGATACGTCAGGGTTGGGACGTCGGGGATGCATTAGGGATGCGTCAGGGTTGGAACGTCAGGGTTGCTTTAGGGAT
>NW_014570223.1:8124-9264 GCF_001313835.1 Polistes canadensis
TGGAACGTCGGTGTTGCTTTCGAGATGCGTAATGGTTGGAACGTCGAGGTTGCTTTAGGAATGCGTCAGGGTTGGAACGTTGGGTTTGCTTTGAGGATGCGTAAGGGTTGGAACGTAGGAGTTGCTTTGGGGTTGCGTTAAGGTTCTGATCGTTGGGGTTGCTTTAGGAATGCGTCTGGGTTTGAACGAATGGGTTGCTTTGATGATTCTTCAGGGTTTTATCGTCGAAGTTGCTTTAGGGTTAGAACTTCAATGTTGCTTTAGGGTTGCGTTAGGGTGGGAGCGTCGCCCTCCTGTGGGTAGGGGGTAGTAGAATACTCTCACAGTATTCCCTGCTTGTCGTAATAGGCGACTAAAAGGGAGGGTATGAATGGTGTGTKTATGTTCTGTGTGGCTATTTCTCTCTTTGATTCTTTCTATCCCCTCTTTTTCTATTCTTTCTTGTCTCTTACTTCCTTCCTTTCCTCTCCTTTCCTCTGGGCTTGTGCCTACGCATAAAAAATATATATGGCTGGTACAAACTTAGAAATTAAACCGTGTGGGTGGGAAACCCACACTACGGCGGTGCTTGATGGTGTTAGGACAGGCCATCCATCGTCGACATCATGCTACTGTCAGGAGTCTGTGGTAGGCAACCCGGCGCAGACTCTGGTTAATGCGTCGGAAAGTTGTTCACGGGTAGGCAACCTGGCCCGTGGTTTGACTGCTGCTACAGGAAGTCGAGGACGCTCCTTGGAGGAGGGGTCGAAGTGCACAATAAGATGCATGTAAGAGCTGGAAACTGATTCCATACCAGTCCAGTCACATAAGAGGGCTAGGCCAATATTGTATACATCATCATCAGAGGAGGAGGTGATTGATCTGACGAGAATGGATGGAGTCATACAGGAGGACCATCGATCTCTAGTATGAAAACTGGGAGACTGATCGAGATTATAATGGACAACATTGCTGAGTCCGAGAATAATAGGAAGACATGCGGCAATATCAAGGGTGAGATCTCTGGTAAGATGAAGAATTGCAATTTAGAAGTAATAGAAATAGCCACGGAGTTGCAGGCTCGCAACAGGGTAAAATATGGCCCTGATATACAAGAGTCCATGGAGCAGTTAAGGGCGGAGGCAAAAGCCACTAATAATC
>NW_014570223.1:11679-13958 GCF_001313835.1 Polistes canadensis
GAGGGAGAAGAGGAGGAATTTAGTTCAAGCCATTAAGAGGGCCAAGGCCTTGGCCTGGAAAGAGTTCTTGGCCACAATAGATGATGATCCATGGGGGAGACCCTACAGACTTGTTATGGGGAAATTGAGGGCTCGAGGTGTTCCCCCCCTGACTGAGGTATTGGATCCTCCTCTTCTTATGAGGATCGTTGAAACGTTGTTTCCGGGAGGCGGGCGATCAGTTGCCCCAAACGTCAACGTGGTGGACCCAGAGGAAATAGTTGTCACGATTGAAGAGGTGCGTAGGGCAGCAAAACGGGTTGGTCTTGGGAGGGCACCGGGTCCTGATGGGGTTCCTGGCCTGGTGGTGAAGAAGGCGGCCACACACTGTGGTAAAGGTCTTGCCAAATGCTTTACCATGCTATTGAGGAGTGGAGTCTTCCCACGGGCAGGGAAGAGGGCCAAGCTCGTGTTGTTGAAAAAGAAGAAAGACTGTGATGGTAATTTGCCCAATTCTTACAGGCCGATATGCCTGCTGGATGAGGTGGGGAAGCTTTTTGAATGAGTTGTTGTATCCAGGGTGAGCGAATTTTTAAAAACTGAAAATGTTCTTTCGCCGTGTCAGCATGGTTTTAGGGTGGGTCATTCTACCCTTGGAGCCATTGAAGAAGTGACAAGATATATACAGAAGTGCGCGAGTGGTGGACGAGTGGGCGTTTTTATTTCGTTAGATATAAGTAACGCGTTTAACTCGCTCCCCTGGGATATAGTGATAGCATCGATGGAGGGAAGTGGCTTCCCCACCTATTTGATTAACATTGTTAAAGACTATTTTCGCGACCGGCTCTTGTCCTTCATTGGAAGGCAGGGCACGGTCGATAATGTAAGTGTGATGTGTGGGGTCCCACAGGGTTCTGTCCTCGGCCCCACACTTTGGAACATTGCGTACGATCGGGTCCTCCGAGTCCCGCTGCCGGGAGGGTCTCGTGTGGTCTGGTATGCAGATGACACGGCCCTCCTTTCAGCGGGTCGGGACCTGTCTTGCGCACTGTTAGCGGCTGAACGGGACCTAGAGGTCATTGTGAATGAGATTGAGGGATTGGGCCTAAAAGTGGCGCTACAGAAAACGGAGGCAATGGCCTTCCCTGCCTCTGCCTTACGCAGACGCAGGATTGCTCCCCCCCCTGTGATTAGATACAAAGGGG
This sequence comes from Polistes canadensis, assembly GCF_001313835.1. Lineage (NCBI taxonomy): Eukaryota > Metazoa > Arthropoda > Insecta > Hymenoptera > Vespidae > Polistes > Polistes canadensis. The sequence goes on from NW_014570223.1 coordinate 12,864, forward strand.
TTTGTATTGCAGTGAAGCCCAGTGTAAAATACCTGGGCATAGTGTTAGATTCAGGTATGTCATTTAGGTTCCACTTCCAGGCCTTAATCCCGAAAGTGGAAGGGATTCTTCGGTCTATTGGGAGGATCCTTCCGAACCTTCACGGGCCGAAGGAGAAGAAGTGGCGTCTCTACAGCAGCGTGATCTACTCCGTGCTCCTCTATGGTGCTCCGGTGTGGTAACGCGCTGTTGTGGAGGATCAGAGGATCAGGCGGGCTGTTCGGGCCTTGCAGAGAAAGGTGGCGATCAGGGTGTGTTGCGCCTATAAGACGGTTTCCTTTCATGCGGCAATGATGGTCGCGGGGATTATTCCCCTCGATCATCTGGCGCCGCGAYTRRCGGAGGTGTATGTGACYCTTAAGGAGGCRGAGGRACCTGTCCCTCCAAATATTAGGGCGGCACTGGGCGCTTTTGCCAGGATGGGGGCGATTGCCGCATGGAAGGTGGAGGAGATCGGGTTGATAGAAGTTACAGGAGAGACAGAGGTGCGGGTTAGGGCAGCCATTGCTGACAGGTTGGATGAGTGGGTTGGGAGGCCGTTCTCCATAGGTACGACCTTCCACACCACTCAGCTGATGACTAGCCATGGCTGCTTTCCCGCGTACCTGTATGGAATCAGAAGAACGGACTCCCCGCAGTGCTTTCATTGTGGGGCGGATAGAGACGATGCGGAACACACTCTGATCGAATGCCCAGCGTGGACGAATGCGAGGGATTCCTTGGTCAGAGAGTTGGGGGGGGGGTGCAGCTCACTCACCCCGGGATAGTCAGGCTTTCCCTTGATACCCCGGGGGCGTGGGCTGCATTCTAGTCCTTTTCAGGACTCGTTATGCAGGCCAAGGAAGACGCGAAGAGAGAGAGATAGCGAATTTTTTTCAATAGGAGAAGAGTGTGTGCGGGGTCGCAAAGGAGAGTAGCTCCTAGGCGGCCCCCCCGGGCGAGGCTTCGGGCAGCTTTGGCGGCGCCTGACCTGGTCTAGTACGTCGCTTCCCCTTATAGAAGAATAAGCATGCTGATGCATGGGATGAGTGAGCCCGACCAGTGCATCTTGGGATG
>NW_014570223.1:14242-17306 GCF_001313835.1 Polistes canadensis
TGTGATTAGTATCACGGATCCGCTTCCTTTTGTCCAGCGAGTGAATGTCTTTGCACCAGTTGGGTTTTTAGTCGGTAAGAATCCGACACTTCCTTGGGGTACCGGGCCCAAGGAGCCTATTGAAGGTTTACCCCCAGACGAAAAAAAAAAAAAAAAAAAAAGGGTTGCGTCAGGGTTGCTTTGAGGATGCGTCAGGTTTAAAGCGTCAGGGTTTCTTTAGGAATGCGTCATGGTTGGAACATCGGGGTTTCCTTGGGGTTGGAACGTCGAGGTGGCTTTAGAGATGCGTCAGTGTTGGAACGTCGGGGTTGCTTTAAAGTTAAAACGTCAGTGGTTTTTTATAGATGCGTCAGGATTTGAACGTCGGGTTTGCTTTAAAGATGCGTCAAAGCTGGAACGTCGGAGTTGCTTTAGAGATGCGTCAGGGTTGGAACGTCGGGGTTGCTTAGGGTATGCGTCCGGGTTGGAAAGTCGAGGTCGCTTGTGGGATTCGTCAGGGTGGGAACGTCGAGGTCGCTTTAGGGATGCGTCAGGGTTGAAACTTTAGGGTTGCTTTAGGGATGCGTCAGGGTGGGAACGTCATGGTTTTTTTAGAGATGCGTCAGGTTTGGAACGTCAGGGTTGATTTAGGGATGCGTCAGTGTAAGGAACGTCGGGGTGGATTTAAAGATGCGTCAGGGTTGGAACGTCGAGGTTGCTTTGGGGATGCGTCAGGGTTTGAACTTTGAGGTGGCTTTCAGGATGGGTCAGAGTGGGAACTTCGGGGTTGATTTGAACATGCGTCAGGGTTTGAACGTTGGTTTTGTTTTAAAGATGCGTCAGGGTTGGAACGTTAGGGTTGCTTTGGGGATGCGTCAGAGTTTGAACGTCGGGGTTGATTAAGGGAGGCGTCAGGTTGGAACGTCGGGGTTGCTTTAGTGTTAGAACGTCAGTGGTTGTTTATAGATGCGTCAAGGTTGGAACGTCAGGGTTGCTTTAAGGATGCGTCAGGGTTCAAAAGTCGAGGGTTGCTTTAGGGATGCGTCAGGGTTGCGTCAGAGTTGCGTCAGGGTTGAAACGACGGGATTGCTTTTAGGACTCGTCAAGTTGGGAACATCAGGGTTTAATTTCGGGATCTGTAAGTGTGTAAACGTCGGAGATGCTTTAGGAATTCGTCAAGGTTGAAACGTCGGGGTTGCTTTAGTGATACGTCATGGTTAGAACGTCAGGGTTTCTTTAGGGATGCGTCATGGCTGGAACGTCAATGTTGTATGGGGATGCGTCAATGTTGGAACGTCAGGATTGCTTTAGGGATGCGTAAGGATTGGAACGTCAGGGTTGCTTTAGGGTTAGAACGTCAGACGTTCTTTAGGGTTGGAACGTTAGTGGTTCTTTATCGATGCATCAGGGTTGGAAAGTCAGGGTTGCTTTAAAAATGCGTCAGGGTTGAAACGTCATGTGGACTTTTGAAGTGCTTCAGTGTGGGAACAACGGTGTCGCTTTAGGGTTGGAACGTCGAAGCTGCTTTAGGGATGCGTCAGTGTTGGAACATCAGGGTTGCTTTAGGGATGCGTCAGTGTAGGAACGTCGGGGCTGCTTTAGGGATGCGTCATGGTTCTAACGTCAGAGCTGCTTTAGGGATGCGTCAGGGTTTGAACTTTGGCGTTGCTTTAGAGTTGGAACGTCAGTGGCTCTTTTTAGATGCGTCAGGGTTGGAACGTAAGGGTTGCTTTTAAGATGCGTTGGGGTTAGGACGTCAGGGTTGTTTTAGGGTTAGAATGTTTATGTGGCTTATGGGATGCGTCAGGTTTGAGACGTCAGGGTTTCTTTAGGGTTGGAACGTCCAGGTTGCTTTATGGATGCGTCAGGCTTAAAACGTCAGGGTTGCTTTGAGGATGCGTCAGGGTTGAAACGTCAAGATTGCTTTAGGGATGCGTCATGGTTAGAACGTCGGGGTTTCTTTAGGGATGCGTCAGGGTAGAAATTTCGAGGTCACTTTGGAGATGCGTCAGGGTTTGTACATCAGGGTTGCTTCAGGAATACGTCAGGGTTAGTACGTCAAGGTCGCTTTAGGGATGCGTCAGGGTTTGAATGTCGAGGTCGCTTTAGGGATGCGTCAGGGTTGGAATGTCGAGGTCGTTTTAGGGATGCGTCAGGGTAAGGAACTTTGGGGTCGTTTTAGGGATGCGTTAGGGTTGAACAACAGGGTTGCTTTTGGGATTCGTCAGGGTTGTACGTCAGGGGTGTTTTTTTGTTAGAATGTATAGGTGGCTTAAGAGATGCGTCAGGGTGGGAGCGTCATGGTTGCTTTAGGGATGCGTCAGGGTAAGGAACGGCGGGGTCGTTCTAGGGATGCGTCAGGGTGGGAACTTCAGAGTTGCTTTAGGGATTCATCAGGGTAAGGAACGTCGGGGTCGTTTTAGGGATGCGTCAGGGTGGGAACGTCAGGGTTGCTTTGAACATGCGTCAGGGTATGAACGTCGGTTTTGCTTTTGGGATTAGTCAGGGTTGGAACGTCGAGATTGCTTTAGGGATGCGTCAGTGTTGGAACGTCGGGGTTGCTTTAGGAATGCGTCAGGGTTGTAACGTTGGGGTTGCTTTAGGGATGCGTCATGGTGGGAACGTCGATGTTGGTTTAGGGATGCGTCAGGGTTTGAACGTCGGGGTTGCTTTAGAGTTGGAACGTCGGGTTTGCATTAGATATGCATCAGGGTTGGAACGTCGGGGATATTTTAGGGATGCGTCAGGGTTATAACGTCAAGGTTGTTTTAGAGTTGGAACGTCAGTGATTCTTTATATATGCGTCAGAGTTTGAATGTCAGGTTTGCTTTAAAGATGCGTCAGGGTTGGAACGTTAGAGTTGCTTTTCAGATGCGTCAGGGTTTGAATTTCAGGGATGTTTAAGTGTTAGAATGTTTAGGTGGCTTAAAGGATGTGTCAGAGTGGGAACATTAGGGTTGCTTTAGGGATGCGGCAGGGTAAGGAACGTCGGGGTTGTTATAGGTATGCGTCAAGGTTGAAACGTCAGGGTTGCTTTAAAGGTGCGTCAGGGTTGAAACGTCAGGGTTTCTTTAGGGATGCGTCA
>NW_014570223.1:17723-19624 GCF_001313835.1 Polistes canadensis
GGGTTTCCTTAGGGATGCGTCAGGGTGGGAAGGTCGGGGTTGCTTTAAAGTTAGAACGTCGGGGTTTCTTTAGGAATGCGTCAGGATTTGAACTTCAGGGTTGCTTTGGGGATTCGTCAGGTTAGAAACGTCGGGGTTTCTTTAGGGAAGTGTTAGGTTTAGAACGTCGAGATTTCTTTTGGAATGCGTCAGGTTTGCATAAGGTTGGGAAAGTCAGGTTTGTTTTTGGGATGCTTCAGGGTTAAACGTCAGGGTTGCTTTCGGGATGCGTTAGGGTTGGAACGTAGAGATTGCTTTCCGGATGCGTCAGGGTTCGAAAATCGGGGTTGCTTTAGGGTTAGAACGCCGTTGTAGCTTTAGGGATATGTCACGGTTAGAACGTCGGGGTTGCTTTAAAGTTAAAACGACAGTGGTTCTATATAGATGCGCCAGGTTTTCAACGTCGGGTTTGCTTTAAAGATGCGTCAGGGTTGGAACGTAAGGGTGGCTTTAGGAATTCGTAAGGGCTTGAACGTCGGGGTTATTTTAGGGATGCATTAGGGTTGGAACGTCTGGATTGCTTTAGTGTTAAAACGTCAGTGGTTCTTTATAGGTGCGTCAGGGTTTGAACGTCAGTGTTGCTATGGGAATGCGTCAGGGTTTGAACGTCGGTATTGCTTTTGGGATGAGTCAGGGTTAGAGCGTCGAGGTTGCTTTAGGGATGCGTCAGTGTTGGAACGTCGGGGTTGCTTTAGTGTTGGAACGTCAGAGGTTCTTAATAGATGCGTCAGGGTTAGAACGTAAAGGTTGCTTTAAAGATGCGTCAGGGTTTAAACGTCAAGGTTGCTTTAGGGATTCGTCAGGTTTTGAACGTTAGGGTTGCTTTAGGGATGCGTCAGGGTGGGAACGTCAGGGTTGCTTTAAAGATGCGTAAGGGTGGGAACGTCGGGGTTGATTTAGTCTTGGAACGTCAGAGGTTCATTATAGATGCGTCAGGGTTAGAACGTCAGGGTTGCTTTAAAGATGCGTCAGGGTTTAAACGTCAAGGTTGCTTTGGGGATGCGTCAGATTTTGAACGTAAGGATTGCTTTAGGGATGCGTGAGGGTTGGAACGTCGGGGTGGCTTTAAGGATGCGTTAGGGTAAGAACGTCAGGGTTTCTTTAAAGATACGTCAGGGTTAGAACGTCGAGTTGGCTTTAAGGATGCGTCAGGGTTGGTACGTCGGGGTGGCTTGGGGGATGCGTCAAAGCTGAAACGTCGGGGTTGCTTTAAAGATGCGTCAGTGTGGGAACGTCAAGGTTGCGTTAAAGATTCGTCAGGGTGGGAACGTCTTCGTTGCTTAAGGGATGCGTAAGGGTTTGAACTTTGAGGTTGCTTTCAGGATGCGTCCGGGTTGAAACGTCGGGGTTTCTTTAGGGATGCGTCAGTGTGGGAGCGTCGAGGTCGCTTTGGGGATACGTCAGGGTAGGAACGTCGGGGTTGCTTTAAAGATTCGTAAGGGTTTAAACGTCGATGTTGCTTTAGGGATATGTCAGAGTAAGAACGTTAATTTTGCTTTAGGGTTGGAACGTCAGTTGTTCTTTATAGATGCGTCAAGATTGAAACGCCGAATTTGCTTTAAAAATGCGTCAGGGTTTGAACGTCGGAGTTGCTTTTGGGATGCGTCAGAACTGTACGTCAGGGGTGTTTTTGGGTTAGAAATTTTTAGTGGCTTAAGAGATTTGTCAGGGTGGGATCGTCAGGGTCGCTTTAGGGATGCGTCAGGGTAAGGAACGTTAGGGTCGTTTTAGGGATGCTTCAGGGTGGAAACTTCAGAGTTGCTTTAAGGATTCCTCAGGGTAAAGGACGTCGGGGTCGTTTTAGGGATGCGTCAGGGTGGGAACGTCAGGGTTGCTTTAAAGATGCGTCAGGGTTGGAACGT
>NW_014570223.1:20815-21192 GCF_001313835.1 Polistes canadensis
GGGTTGCTTTAGGAATGCGTCCGGGTTGGTACGTCGGGGTGGCTTTGGGGATGCGGTAAAGCTGAAACGTCGGAGTTGCTTTGTGGAAGCGTCAGAGTTAGAACGTCGGGGTTGCTTATAGGATGCGTCAGGGTTGGAAAGTCGAGGTCGCTTTGTTGATGCGTCAGGTTTGAAGCGTCGAGGGCGCTTTAGGGATGCGTAAGGGTTGGAACTTTAGGGTTGCTTTAGGGATGCGTCAGGGTTGGAACGTCGTGGTTTTTTTAGAGATGCAGCATGGTTGAAACGTTGGGGTTGCCTTCAGGTTGGAACGTCAGTAGTTCTTTATGGATGCGTCAGGGTTGGACCGTCGGTGTTGCTTTATAGATGCGTCAGTGTTG
>NW_014570223.1:21925-29421 GCF_001313835.1 Polistes canadensis
GGGTTGCTTTGGGGATGCGTCAGGGTTGGAACGTCGTAGTTTTTTTAGAGATGCGTCAGGGTGGGAACGTCGGGGTTGCCTTAGGGTGGGTACGTCGACGTATACTAACAAATAAAAAGTGTCAGGTCCAATAAAAACACTCAAATAACATTCATATTTAAAAAACTGCAATCTTAAAAAAAGGAAAAAATCATCTTATTATAATTTTTTTTGTTACTTTACGTGAAGAATTCAATTTTTTTTCAACAAAATCCGATTGCAGTAGACCGAACATAAATTCTGTTTTTTTTCTTGTAGATTCTTACCTTCGCTAAAAATTTTTCAATATATTTAAAAAAAAATTTTTGCTACTTTCTGAATTTAATCGTAGTAAAAAATTAAAATAATTCTAAAAAAATGCTATTTAACAAAAGCTTTTAAATGTTTTCTTTTAAGTTTAAGGCGTATACTTAAAAAAAAAAAGTTTTAAGTCCGAGAAAATTTAACAAACATCATTTATATTCGGACAACTGCAGTTAAAAAAAAAGGAAAAAATCATTCTACTACAACTTTTTTTGGTTTCTTTACGTGTACAGTTCAATTCTCTTTCGACGAAATATGACTGTAGTTAACCTGACATCCATTTTGTTCTGTTTCTAATATCACATTTTTACTGTCGCCAGAAATGTTTTAATATATTCAAAAAAAAGTTTTTGTTACCTTCTGAATTAAACCAAAGTTCAAAACTATCAGGTACATAAAGAAAAGCTATGTAACAAAAGCTGTAAAACGTTTTCATTCAAGTTTTAAGGCGTATATTTACAAATAAAAAGTGTTACGTTCAATAAAATCCAGCAAATAACATTTATTTTTCAAGAACTGCAGTCCAAAAAAAGGGAAAAAATCATTTCATTACATTTTTTTGTTACTTTACGTGAAGAATTCAATTCTTTTTCAACGAAACTCGATTGGAGTAAACTTGAAATCCATTCTGTTTTGTTTCTAATAGCACATCTTACTGTCGCAAAAAAATTTTAAAGATCTTTGAGAAAAATTCTCGCTGCTTTATAAATTAAAAAATACTTAAAAACTATCAGATACATAAAGAAATGCTATATATAAAAGATATGAAACGTTTCTATTCAAGTTTTAAAGCTTATGTGACGTTGTTGCAATTAAACTAACAACCCGAAAAAAATTACCCCTAATTTTGGCTAGTCCGTAGAGCCAGTACTTTGCCAGGGATACGTGCTAAATGAGTCAGCACCAGTAAGTTCCAAAAAGAATAAGATGTACTTACCTTTGGTAAAGTATCAAGATGACCACCGGATCGAATTGTGCCAACTCCCGATAATTCACGGACCTAACAGCTTCTAAATCGTTTATGTTGAATAAACGGTCGCAGGATTATGGTGTAATATTGGTTTTATCCATTAGAATAATGTCACTTTTTCACAGGTAAAACAAAAGTATAATCTTATATAAAATTACAAAATTAATTACACAAAAAAATGCAGAAGTCTATCTTCCTAGCCAACAAAATAAAAAGAGTATCTTGAAAGAGACTTCTCTTGTTTTACGTATAATAGAGACAAATCATATAGAGTTGTCTGTGTCTTTCTTAGAGGAAGAGAGACCCTTAAGCACAAAACGTATAAGTATGTATTATTAAAAAGAGATAATTATAATTTTGCTTTAGAAAAATATAGGATACAATCAAGAGTGAATTCTCCGAAGAGACGATGGTATTAAGTTACTATCAGTTAGAGATTCTCGGAACTGCACGTGAGTTTTATACTTGAGCTAATAGATTTCCTTTCATTGTACGTGTGTCTTTATCACGACCATGGAATTCCTATGTGCAAGCTTACATTAAAACCCTTTATTTAATGTTATTAATTATTTATTTTATTTATTATTATAATTGTCAAGGTTTATCCTTGATTAGAAACAAGAAATAGGATTTATAATATTGTTATTTGCAGCAATTATTGAAATAAAGACAAGTGCTAATAATAATTTTTATATTAACTAAATGTTGAATAATAAGTGTTGGTAATGTGGGAGCACGAAGTAGGTAACACCGACTTCCAAAAGACCGTTTACCGACTTCAGTTGTCGGTAAGGCAGATTTCCTTATGAATGACCATCGACACACGTTTCATTATTACCGTATGCCGTCCAAAAATGATAACTTTTGATGGTCGTTCATAAGAGCGCCCAATACAAATAGTTTTTACAGCGAATACAATAGAATTATCCTAGTAATCGTAATTAGAAATAATGTAAAATAGAAAAATAGTGTAAAATATAAAAATAAAGTAATAAAAAATAGATTTTACAGTAAATATAATATAAAGTGAATATCTTTACGGTTACTTGTTATACAACGGTAANCGAATACAATAGAATTATCCTAGTAATCGTAAATAGAAATAATGTAAAATAGAAAAATAGTGTAAAATATAAAAATAAAGTAATGTAAAATAGATTTTACAATAAATATAATATAAAGTGAATAACTTTACGGTTACTTGTTATACAACGGTAAATTATCTTAGTAATCGTATCGTAAGCACGCGCAAATGTTAATAATATAATGTTATAATATTATTAATAATGTAATAAATGTTAATAATATAATATAATGTTTTTAATAAAAATATGTAAGTGACAAAATTTTTAAAATTTTTATAATTAAGACAGGAGGACAAATCACAATCTTTTGAGTAGTACGTTTGTTATACCAAATCGTCACTAGGACGTGACAAGTCCAAATACAGGAGAAAAATCATTTTATTACAACATTTTTGGTTACTTAACGTGAAGAATTCAATTCCTTTTAAACGAAACTCGCTTGTGTTAAACCTGACATTTATTTTGTTTTTTTTCTAGTAGCACATTTTTACCGTCGCTAAGAATGTTTAAATATATTTAGAAAGAAATTTTCGCTAGTTTTAAAATTAATCGTAGATAAAAACTATCAGATATTCAAAGAAATGCTATATAACAGAAGCTATAAAACGCTTTCATTCAAGTTTTAAAGCGTACACTTACAAATAAAAAGTGTTAGGTCTAATAAAATCCAACAAATAACATTTATATTTCCACAACTGCAATTCAAAAAAAGGAACAGATCATTTTAATACAACATTTTCTGGTCACTTAACGTGAAAAATTTAATTCTTTTTTAACGAATCTCGATTGTAGTAAACCTGACATTTATTCTATTATGTTTCTAGTAGCACATTTTAACCGTCGCTAAAAATGTATAAATATATTTAAGAAGAAATTTTTGCTAGTTTCTAAATTAAATTGTAGTAAAAAATATAAAATTTTTAAAAGGGCTATACAACAAAAGCTATAAAACTTCTACTTTCAAGTTTTGAAGCGTATACTAACAAATAAAAAGAGTTATGTCCAATAAAATCCAGCATATATAATTTACTTTTCCACAACTGTAGTCGAAGAAAAGGGAATATATCATTTTAATAAAACTTTTTTTGATAACTTTAAGTGAACCATCCAATTTTTTTTCAACGAAACTCGATTGTAGTAAACATAACATTTAATCTGGTTTAGTTTCTAATAGCACATTCTTACCTTCGCTAAAAAATTTTTAATTGACTTAAAAAGAAATTTTCGCTACTTTCTGGATTAATCGTAGATAAAAATTTAAAAAATCTAAAAAAGTTCTTTTTAACAAAAGCTTACAAATGTTTCCTTTCAAGCTTTAAAGCGTATACTTAAAAATAAAAAGTGTTTAGTCCTAAAAATGTGGCAAACATTTTTAATATTCAGACAACTGCTGTTAAAAAAAAAAAGGAAAAAAATCATTTTACTACGACTTTTTTTGGTAACTTTACGTGAAGAATCCAATTCTTTTTTAATGAAACTCGATTGTAGTAAACCTAACATTTAATCTCTTTTGTTTTTAGTAGCACATTTTAACCGTCGCTAAAAATGTTTAAATATATTTAGAAAGAATTTTTCGCTAGTTTCTAAATTAAATCGTAGTTCAAACTATAAAATTTTAAAAAAAGTGCTACATAACAAGATCTGTAAAATATTTTCTTGCAAGTTCTAAAGCGTATACTAATAAGTAAAAAGATTTGTGTCCAATAAATTCTAGCAAATATCATTTACTTTTTAATTACTGCAAACGAAATAAGGAAATAGATATATTCTTACAATACAAGGCGCACTTACTAAATATTTTATTGCTACACCATTTAAGACAACTACGGCTATGGATATTGCTGAAGGATTAGTCCATAATATTTGCAATGTTTTCGGAGCACCACGATCCATATTGACTGACCAGGGAGCGAACTTTACTTGTTCACTTTTAAAGGCAATAGCCAAACAATATAATCTGAAATAAATAAAAACAATAGCGTTTCATCCTTTAGTCAAATGGATCACTAGAAAGATCTTATATTGTATTAATAGAATATTTAAAACACTATATAAATAAAAGAAGCGAGTGGGATAAATCGTTAACACACGCTATGTTTGCATATAACACCAGTACGCACGAGGGTACTAGGTTTACCCCTCATAAATTAGTATTTGCAAAACAAGCTAATATACCCTCTGCAGACGTACATTTTAATGTAGCTTTAGACAACACATATTTAGAATATTATTTAGATTTTGTTAATAAAATTAAAACGTCTCAGAACATTGCAAGACGGAACCTGGTAGGGGCTAAATTCAGATCAAAATATTACTATGATCGAAGTGATCGCGGTCAGAACCTAAAAGTTGGCCAATACATATATCTTTTAAAGGAACTAACGACAAAATTGGGCAGTCAATACACTGGCCCCCACCAGATTCTAGAACTGCTACCTAATAACAATATTAAGATTTACTATAAGAATAAAAGTAGAATCGTTTACAAAGATAAGGTCAAGATTGCTAGTGACCAATAAAATAAATATCATTTAGTCTACGTATAAAAATAAAGACGATATTGGATTTCCTTTTTATTTACTACATCACCGTCGCGTCCGCATTACTTGGCTACGATTGCGGAGGCACAGCGGCAAATATCACCACGGTCTCACTATCGGAGGTAGGAGAGTGCGACCTCCCCAACACAACTGTCMACAAAACGAAAACGTACGTGCAACTGCTACAATTAATAGAYTACGATAATACCATGGTATTTYAGTGCAGTGTAGAAATTGACAGAACAATATATTATTGCGGGATAAGTTCGCACATCTCGGCTGTGCATAATGGTCGACGCGTGTACTTGCTTGAAATCTCCCGCGAAGTGTGTAGTTCGATTATCAAGACAGGAAAACTTTCATTGAACTCTTTTCCCCAAATAAGTTGTCTTTAAATCAATGCGACTAACTTTCGAAGTGTTTCACTTGCGGGTTTAATCGGCATCGATGGCAGGTGCCAAGGTACGCAATATTCCGACGTCGACGGAACGTGGGAGAGTGTAGTGGTTCAAGGAGTAGTGCGTACAAAAATTAGGACTTACACGGGTATAGTTAAAATAAAGGATAATTCTATATCATTAAGAGGACGCATACAGTGTTCCTTTTCGAAGGAGACTTGCTTTCCCGACGAAAATGGGAATGCTTTCTGGACCGTCATTCCAAGATGTACATGCCAATTTGAAAAGTATTCTGCGCTATACGAGGGAGAGGCCATTAGAAAGACTGCACTCGACAGCAGTTCACACATTTACGCAGTGACTGAAGGCGAGACAACATTCGCGTTAATGGGAAAACAGGAGAAAAACTTATGCAGATACAAACTATTAAAAACCGAGCATCCAAGATTATTCATCCTGGAAACTGGACGAAATAAGACATTTACATCAAGAGCAAAACTATCAACCAACAATATGGATCTATTTACTTACGTAAATTCTAAATTCGTTTATGTAGAAAAACACCATCAAAATCAACTGGAAAATTTATATATTGATGTCTTACAACAGAGATGCAAACTGGAAAAGAAAGTTATCAAGAACGCACTCGCACTGGCTGTGATGCTCCCTGACGTATTTGCTGTAACAATCATGAAGAGCCCAGGATACATGGCGATCATTAGTGGAGAAGTAGCGCACATTATCAAATGCACCCCTGTTCCGGTCAAAATTAGGCACACTGATAATTGTTTCCGCGAGCTTCTGGTAACATACCAAAATACGAGTATTTTTCTGAAACCTAAATCTAGGATTCTGGTAGGCAGAGGCACGCAGGATCCCTGCAATACCTTGCTCCCGCATGAGTACTTCGTCGAAGGCGTCTGGTACCAATTACTGCCAAAACCAACGTACGTTAAGGAACCACATATCTTGGAACCACAAACCACTTACAATTGAAAGTACACCGATGCGGGCTTCCTCGCAACAAGCTGTATTTATTCCCAGGCGGACCTGGAAATCCTACGGGACAATATCATGTTTCTAATAGAACAAACTTCAATAATGAACCATATCGCAAGAGGAGCCGCCGGACAGAAAATAAATACAGAACATTAAGTTTTGTGAATCTTGTGAGTGAAAGTGAGATGCAAAAACTAACTGAAAGGAGTACTACACGTATGTGGAATGGACAATTAAAGTTCGGGATTGTCAGTGCCGCAATTTTAGGAATAGTCTTTATTTTTTAACTATTAAAGCTTGTGATCGACTCGATTTTGCGTGGTTATGCTTCGAAATTCCTATGTGCAAGCTAACATTATTACCCTTTATTAAATGTTATTAATTATTTATTTTATTAATTATTAATAATTGTCAAGGTTTATCCTTGATTAGAAAAAAGAAATAAGATTTATAATATTGTTATTTGCAGCAATTATTTAAATAAAGACAAGTGCTAATAATAATTTTTATATTAACTAAATGTTGAATAATAAGTGTTGGTAGTGTGGAAGCACGAAGTCGGTAATACCGACTTTCAAAAGACCGTTTACTGACTTCAGCTGTTGGTAAGTCAGATTTCCTTATAAATGACCATCTACAAACGTTCCATTATTACCGTATGCCGWCCAAAAATGATAATTATCGATGGTCGTTCATAAGAGTGCCCAATACAAATATTTTTTACTGCGAGTACAATATAATTATCCTAGTAATCGTAAATAGAAATAATGTAAAATAAAAACATAGTGTAAAATATAAAAATAAAGTAATGTAAAATAGAATTTACAATAAATATAATATAAAGTGAATTACTTTACGGTTACCCATTATACAACGGTAAATTATCTTAGTAATCGTATCGTAACTACGCGCAAATGTTAATAATATAATGTAATAATATTATTATTAATTTTTACTGGTGAAATTTAACAGGGAACWTGGACATGAAAGAAGTAGAACTATGTTTGATTTAGTTGGACGTTTCTTCCCTTTATTGGGACTTCTTCAGCAACTAGAAATTTTATTTTATTATTATTTCTTATATTACGACATACATGAGGCTCATACAATAAATAATTTTTTACAGGTTACCTTAATCTTTACAGTTCAGCGTCTTTTTTCA
>NW_014570224.1:0-1141 GCF_001313835.1 Polistes canadensis
TTATATACGAGAGATAGATGTATTTAGATTTATTATTAAATGATACTAAACAAATAAAAGAATGAATATTGAAAACAATAGATTAGATACTTTGTATTCTTACTTAATTCATTGTTTGAGTACTATGAGCGCATATATGCGCTTATATCAATTTTTTCTACTTTCTTTGGCTCGAAATTCATTTCCTTTTGTTTCTTTTATTTGATGAAAATAATTAAACATTAATAGAAAAATCATTTCGTTTCCGACGATTGAAATAATTAGACGAGTTCCGCGTTCAAAGATTTTAATTTGAAATAATTTCAATAATTACCTCTCATTATACGGATGCAACAAAAAATATAAAAAAACGTTTGCAATAATTATAAGAATTATTTTCAAAATGTTTTCGATAAAAATATTCAATAATATCTAATCCTGTGCGTTTCTAATCAATTTTTAGAATTATAATTTGGAGAAAAAAAAATAGAAACAAAAATGTTATTAGATTTATAATATAGATTTAGGTTGAAATTGTTAAATAATAAAAATTCTACGATCTTTGACCTAATTGATAATTAATTATTCATTTGGTGGTTAAGTCGTTAGGTATTAAATTAAGGGATACGGAATCAAATGGATTATTTGTTGCTCGTTAAACGTTAAAATATTCATGGAATGCATCTTTTGCATCGGACAAAAGAAAAGAAACAAAATTTTTCATTCTTTATTCTCGACTCGTGAGAAAGTTTTGCCCCGAGTTTGTCGTAAGATTTGCAAGGAGAGAAAAAGATACTTCGATAGATAAATAGAAAAGAAAGAGAAAGAAAAAAAGAAAGAGAGAGAAATGTTGAACGAAGAATCCTTACCGATTAACTCGTGCGAGCACGAGTAGGATTCGTTCGTGCGATCGTAAATTCTCGTCTTGCTAGTAACTTGTAACAGCATCCTTCCTGGTCCAAGTTGAACTCGATCATCTCATCTCACAATCAGACAAGAACATGCCAAGGAAAATGTTACTCTCTTGAGATATAAAATTATGTTTAATTTTATTACTGAACAAATAAATACTATTTATAAACACATCTATAATTAATTTATATTATATATAAATTATATATTATATATTAATTTATTATATATATTTTATATCTAATTAATT
>NW_014570224.1:4575-6337 GCF_001313835.1 Polistes canadensis
TATTGACATTATTAATTTTATTATTTAAATTCGTTATTATTGACATTATATTAAACGTTATTATTATTATTATTAATAACATTTAAAAATATCATAAAAGTCACGTATAAAAAGATTGATAACATTTCCAACAAAACTGGTTCACCTTGCTCCGATTATTCGATATCGACTCGTTGTAAGTTGTAACCGGTACAACTATCCAACAGTGCAGTTATTTAATCGGATTTCCCTCTCGTCTTTCCTTCCTCGTTCATGCCTGATTTCGCGTTCCGGTCTTAAATTCGTCTTTTATCCTTATCGTCCTTGCCTTCGACATTCTCACGAATATCATTACGTTCAATCTGTTTCATCATTTTTTTTATTTTTTTTTTTTTATTTATTTTTTCCAAACATAAATAAAACGAATCAACCTTTTTTTTCTTAATCATTTTTGTTTTTTTTTTACCTTTTTCTTCATTTATTTTCATTTTTAAACATATAAATAAATCTTATCGTTATCAATTATTTAACAGATTTTCTAGATAATATGAAGATTAATTAGAATGATCGAAAATTGTTTCATTTCTCACATTACCTAGGTAAAATGAACAAATCAGTTAATCTGCAGATTAGCTAGGAAATGTGTACATTAACAGTTTTCGTGCTTTAGCAGTAACATTTAGATAACATTTTATAATTATTTATTGTTTATTATTTTTATTATTTTTTACTTATATATTACTTATTATTTCCTTTTTTACTAGATCTCTTTTCTTAAATTTATATACGAATTTTAGAATCAAGGATTAAGATCTACTAATTAAGGATTTATTAACGTACTAATTTTATTAATCATTATTTATATAGATATATATATATATTATTTATCATTTACCTAATTCATCAGATCTTTTTCTTAAATTTATGCTATTATTTTTTAATGAAATAAAATAATATTTCTGTTAAATTATTATATATGTAAAAATGAGTTTATTCCGTAAATAAATAAATAAATAATCTTCAATATATATAATTTCAAAATCGGTTGAAATATAAACGATCAATCAAATAACAAAATTTTGAAAACATTTTCTTTACTTTCCTGTTGATCGAGTTAACAATAATTTTCTAATGTTTCTTTTTTCTCACTTAAAATATTAATAATCTCAATAGAAAAAAATATATATATACATACATACATATTTATGAAATTGTTGTAGATCGAATCAAATAAACAAATGTATCGATCAGTAATGGAAGAAGTGGCACGTTTTTTGGACCGAGCCCATAAGAGCCTGATTATTCTTCACCAGAAGAACAAATCCAAGGACAAAACTAATGCTCGTGTACCACGAAGTAGAAGCGTTCATGCAGTTGATACTACTACGACGGATTGTTCACCTAATCGTGGCAATTCGACAACATCGTCATCGTCATCGTCATCTGGATCATCGTCATCTCGTTTTACAAGAGCCAAATCGGTCAATCAGATATCAGGTGGTTCAGCATTTCGTGAATTCACTTGGTCAGTTTTACGTCGCAATCAAAATACTAATTCGGATAATAACAATGCACAACAACAATGCTGCGAACAATCTTATCAGGAAGACAAAAAAACAATAACAGATGATGTATCCTATATGAAACCTAAACAAATGGAATTGAATCCTGATGACGTACCACCGGAAAAATTGTCTCAAGAAGCATTTAGGTATTATCACACTTTAATTCATTTATAAATATATTTATAAATTATATTATATATAATTTATAAATATATAAT
>NW_014570224.1:6674-7958 GCF_001313835.1 Polistes canadensis
AGAGAGAAAAAAAATAAATACAAAAATATTAAAAACTTGATATTATTATTATTATTATTATTGTTATTATTATTATTATTATTATTATTATTTTAGGTTGATGAGAACGGTACAATCCTTGTTATCAATGAGAGAACCAGACCTATCTAGAGTATCACCATACGATGACAGTGGAATATCACCATCACCGACAAGTAATCATTATCATCATCATCATCATCATCACCATCATCGTCACGATAGTTCTTCAATGTCACAAGGAGATAATTTCATGAACAACACGTCGTCAATAGTAGTACAAGATGACAATTATGTTAGATGCATCGATGAAAGTGAACGTGAACTTGTCAATGAAACTAATTGTTTGGAATATCAAAATCGAGATGACAATTGTCAAACGAAATTATTATCATCTAGTAATACTGATGTTAATCGTAATATACAAAATTTATTGCCAGGTATTAGAAATTCGGTAGATGGATCTTCGTATAATTCTGTTGTTAGCAGTAATAAAACAACAACGGAAGATGAAGAACAAATAATAATTGTTTCTAATCGTGATAATATTATTGATAATAATACGCGTGAACGTATTTGTAATATTGGTAACAACAATACGTCGACACCATTAACGAAATCTCACAAACGTATTGAGAAAAAAGGAATCAATGGTGGTGGTATTAACGATCTCATGGTTAGGGCTGTTAGAGCTAAATTAGCAAACAGCGTTAGTAGTGCTGACGATGAAAGTGGATTTTCATCTATGAGCTCATTTCAAGAAGTTGGTTTACCAACTTCACCGATATCACCTATCAAAGGTTGTCACACTGAAGTTGGTTTACCTGAAATTCCTATTGAAAAAGTTGCTCATAGAAGATGGTCATCGAACCCAACCGAAATACAAGCACTCATTAAACGACACAGTGCAGCTAATTTTCCGACAAATCAAACCAATAACGAATCATTAAGCGTTTGGGTTTAAATTAAACGTTTTTTTAAAAAAAAAAACGGATAACTTCGTTATAGGATTAATTCTTTATTTTTAAGTGTACACAATTTGTTTTTTTTTTTCTTTTAGTTATGATGTTATTATTAAATCTCGTCTTGCTATAGAGAAAGAGAGAGATAGAGAGACTATTTTCTTTGATATAAAAGTGATTTTAGATTTATATTTATATATATTTATATAAGATTTATTATCATTAAGTGTAACATTTGTCTTATAATTATGTCCTATTAGATTGTCTTCATTGAAAAAAAAAAGAAAAAGGAGAAAGAATTAGA
>NW_014570224.1:8423-15801 GCF_001313835.1 Polistes canadensis
GTAATCCTTATAGAAAAGTGTAATCATTATCAAAAGTCTACATTATATAGAATTTGTCGAATTTCGCATGTATACAATTTAGCATTAGAATTATTGTTATAAGAGATAACTATGAGATATCAATTCTATTTGCGCATGCAATAATATTTGACTTTAATTTTTAATATATTCCAAAAAAAATTTTATTCAACATTATTTATTTTCATTTTGTTTTTTGTTAAAATTTAAATTCGTATAAACATTTTAAAAGAAACTATTAAAAATATTCACGGATTGTTGTGAAAAACTATTATAACGATATATACAATTCAAATGATTAATAATTAAAATATCACATATCAAGATTATGCGAGAATGTCATTCACAAATTACGTATTTTAAATTTAAGATATATACATATACATATATATGTACTAATATATTCGCGAGTTGTTTAAATTTTTATCGATGCGTTTCGTTTACTAAATACAAGTTATTCAAACAAATGATGGAACAATAGAATTAATGATTGAACATTTAAATTATACTACATAACGTTGTATATTGTAACAACTTCTTTTTCACCTTCTTTTTGGGGAAATTTTTTATCTTAATGTTCTCACGTTTGTCATTTGAATTTATTCATTGAATAGTAAAATGGAATTTTCCAGAAAAATTCTTATATTTTCTTATTTCCTCTCTCTTGTCATTATTATTTTAATTATTATATGAAAGCCCCTATTGATAGGCAACCCGTTTTTCGAGACGGTCAACGGAAGTATTTAAAAATTAAATGCTTCATTAAGTACGATTATTTAACGTTTCTCTTAATTACTAAACAATTACCATATCATCTAATTATAATAATAAATTTAAATAATTATTTTAACATTTAACGAGAAGTCTTATATAAATTATACATATAAAAAAGCATTACCGAATCAATAATTAATTTCATTCAATCTTTTGTATTCAACTTTAATTAAAACGATTATATAATGAATAAGGAATGCAAAAATTCGAATATAGTAATATAAAATTTATTTATTAACATAATAAGTCAGATAAATCGGTTCGAAAGCTACCGAGATTATCCAATAGATGGTGCATGTGTCGAACATCACAAAACAGTTCCAACATGGCTTCCTATCGATCGAGATTGTGCGCCCTTTTTGCTTTGACTTTAATTTCATTAATAATTTGAAAAAAAGTAATCAAATAAAATCAATAATAGTGTGAAATATCGTAAAATAACGAAACCTTTCGAAATATATTCATTTTGGGTGGTGTCACATCGATGAGAAAGATTCATCAAATATAATAAATTTAACGAGAAGTCTTGTATAAATTATACATATAAAGCATTACCGAATCAATAATTAATTTTATTCAATCTTTTTTATTCAATTTTAATTAAAACAATTATATAATGAATAAGGAATGAAAAAATTCGAATATAGTAATATAAAATTTATTTATTAACATAACATAAGTCAGATAAATCGCTTCGAAAGCTACCGAGATTATCCAATAGATGGTGCATGTGTCGAACATCACAAAACAGTTCCAACATGGCTTCCCATCGATCGAGATTGTGCGCCCTTTTTGCTTCGACTTTAATTTCATTAATAATTTGAAAAAAAGTAATCGAATAAAATCAATAATAGTGTGAAATATCGTAAAATACGAAACCTTTTGAAATATATTCATTTTGGGTGGTGTCACATCGATGAGAAAGATTAATCAAATAATAATCGAAGCAACAATTGAACATCAAATCGAACGTAATTTCAAATTAAATCGATGGCGCGTCGATCACCATTTCCCGCGCAATTTCATTTCGTTCTTGTACTTTGCGCCAAGTAAAAACAAATCCAAACTATAATAATAACGCGTTATCATTGAATCATTTTTACCGTTTCGATCGTTAAACTGAATAAAAAAATCGGATTTCTTTTCATTTCGATAATGAAATTCATATTGAAAATCCCTGAAGGATTTTAAAGAATACAAAACGAGGTAAAGTAAACCAACGAAAGGAGAAGAATTTCATTATTATTCATAATATCATAAAAATGATCTCCTATTGGATCTCGGCTAATAAATAATATTTATTTAAATACAAATCTGCATAAAAATTATTTACTTATCTAATACCAATGTCAATGTTAACAAAATATACGAATAAAAAGCTTAGAAAAAGAAAGAAAAGAGAGACAGAGAGTGAGAAAGAGAGAGAGAGAAAGAGAGAGAGAGAGAGAGAGGTAAGAAAGAGTCAGTGTATAAGAAGGAAGAGTGGGGGACATGTGGCGGTATTGGAATGCGCGCGCAATACGATAAGGAAGAAGCAAAAGCTTAATTCGTTATCAGTGCGACGTAGGCTCGGCCACGAGTCGGTCCAACATTTGTCCAAGAGATCGCGCCACCGAGCGGGCTACTTTTAGATTGATTTTCAAGAGCACAGCACAGCATACATCACATCACATCACATCACATAACATATAACATCACAAGCAAAGCAAAGCAAAGCAGCAGCAGCAGCAGACATAGCAGCAGTAGCAGTAGCAGTAACGGAGAAGAAGAGGAGTAAAGCACAGTACAACAGAAAAGAACAGACCAGAACAGAACAGATCGGAAGAAAAGAGAGAGAGAGAGAGAGAGCAGGGGTGGAGAGAGGAGAGGAAAGGAGAGGAAAGGAGAGGATAGGAGAGGAGTGGAGAGGAGTTAGAAGTACCGTGTGCCGGTGCACGGGGCCAAAGAGGTCCGCGTTTATTTTAACGTAGTTCGAAGGGCGTTCGAACGGGCCGCGATTGGACGGTCGGTGTCGGACGCTCGCTCGGATGAGTCGACCTTCGCGTAGAGAACAAGTCCATCGATAAGAAGTTTTTTGATCGTATTTTAACCCGTTTTTGGAGAAGATTATTATTATTATTATTATTATTATAATTATTATTATCTTGGTGTTTTCCTTGTTTAATCTCTTTCTTTATCTTTCTCTCTTTCACACTCTTCTTTCTCCTTCTTTGGAATCTTCTATGAAAATAATCCAATCGCGAAGAAAATACTGGAACAATTCTTATTCGTTGATAGTGAGGAGGAACTCCTTTCTCCGTCGTCGTTCCTTCAAGCTCGGCTAACGTTTAGTGCGGATCACGCAGGCGCTCAAACGCTATCATCTCTCTCTCTCTCTCTCTCTCTCTCTTACTCTTGCTATCTGTCTTCTCTCTCTGTCTCTCATCCCTATCTCTCGCGTGCTGCTACAGTCGTTCTCTCTCTCTCTCTCTCTCTCTCTCTCTCTTTCTCTTTCTCTTTCTCTTTCTTACTATCTTTCATTTACCATACCACACCAATCCTCTTCCTCCTCCTCCTCCTCCTCCTGCTCCTCCTCTTCGACAACGCAAACACTCCACTACCCTACCAACACAAGTATACTATTGCTACCCCACCACTAGTAATTCTATCACCACTAGCAGTAACCTATTAGCATTACTAGTAGCACCGGCACCCTTCACTCCTCTTCTCACTCTCTATCTCTCTCTCTCTCTTTTTATCTATCTATCTATCTATCTATCTATTTATCTATCTATCTATCTCTTTCGCGCGCACACCTCAGGCCACCAGCGCCGAACGTTTCGTTCGTACGTACGTACGTACGTACGTCCGTCCGTTTGTCCGTCCGTCCGTTCCCTCCTTCCTTCCTTCCTTATCCCGCACCGTAGTCGAGTTTAAGTGTGTGTAACTTATACACGATAATAACGCGGGGTCCCCCTTAAGCCACGGGGCCACGAGAGAGAAAATACACGGGAGTGTGCGCGCGTGTATTGTTCGAGACCAAACGAAGAAGTGTGGTGCGGTTTTTCGTGGCGCAGTGCGTGAAATGAGCGACAAGGACCGTTCCTCGCCAACCCTCGTTGAAAACAGCCTCAAGTCGCTACTCGACCAGCCGAGTATCTTTCCGCTGATCGGTAAGTACAAGAGATCAAAAGTTATATATATATATATATATATGTATCTATATCTATATCTTATATCTTTATATTCATATATATATGTCACGCGCATTCGCGCTCTTCTAACTATCTATCTCTATCTCTCTCATACACATAACACACGTTTTTCGTTGCGCTCTATTCTTTTCCTCGTTGGATTAACGTGCACCTGAAAAATTCTTCCTATGTTTTTCTATTTTTTTCGTTTATGAGACGTGTTATGCATTGTGAGAATCAATCGTGTTATCTCTCTCTCTCTCTCTCTCTCTCTCTCTCTCTTTCTTTCTTTTTCTTTCTATATCTTATTTCTCGTAGGTATTTATCGAAGACATTTTTTACGGGTTAAATCGTCCACGAAATCGTTCTTTCTCTTTTCTCTTTCATTCTCTCTCTCTCTCTTTCTCTCATATTCTTTAGATTCTATATACTACAGTCCGCCGTCTTAAAACACGCGACCGTCTTCGAAACTCGCGCAAATTCTACCCCAGCGCTAACTGGTGGCGATCTTATAAAAATATATATATATATATATATATACACACACACACATTTTCTATACATATAAATATATACATATGTATTATAACGCGGAAAGATCGTGATTCGAATTTCCTCGTGACTTATCATCGTCATCATCATCGTCATCATCATCGTCATATTTCATTCTCTTTCTTTCTTTTATCTTTCACATCGTCTCCTATAGATATATGGATGTGTTCTACATATTTTATACGTTTCTTCGTATCATAACGAATTTATATGTACGATGAATGAAGAATAAATGGAAAATATATATAAATTAATAAATTAAACAAAATATTAAACTATACGAGAGAGAGAGAGAGAAAAAGTATGAAATAATAATTTTAATACAAATACAAATAAAAATAAATCAATAAATAAATAATGAATGTAAGTTAAATATGAATAAAATAAAAAAGAAAGACAGATAGAGAGAGAGAGAGAGAGGTCAACTAACGCGTGGTAGTACACGTTCATTGTTGCGCCGGCGCTCGTCTCCCGATTAACCTCATTCGGACCCCGTGTGGCGCACCACGTGACATTCCGCCGGCCTAACTTGCTACTTCTACCCCCTCCCCATCACTCCCCAACCACTACCCCTTCCCCTTCCCCTTCCCCCACTACCCTCATTCTTACCATCATTTTCTTTCTCTCACTCTCTCTCTCTCACTCACTCACTCTCTCTCTCTCTCTCTCTCACTCACTCACTCTCACTCACTCTCTCTCTCTCTCTCTCTCTCTCTCTCATTCACTCTCTCTCTCTCACTCACTCTCTCTCTCTCTCTCACTCACTCACTCACTCACTCACTCACTCATATCAGTTCAGTTCGGTTCGGTTCGGCTCAAACCTAACCTAACCAGACGTCGCGACGTATGTGTACGTACGTACACCGATGAAACGAAACGAAACGAACGAAACGAAACGCGTTCGGTTTCTTTCGGCCTCGGGGATCTCTCTTATGTTATACTCGTGATCATTCGGTTACATTCGGTTGTATTCGGGTTTACACGCGAACCTAGTGGATACTAACCTTACCGACCGACTGGATTGTGAAATGAGCTGCGTTTTATTAATGCCATGTGATAGAATTCCCTCGCGTACAAACGCTTCCTACGAAAATTACTCATTTTGGAAGGAGTATCTTTTATATATATATATATATATGTATGTTTTCGTCATCGCGTCGTTCGTTCGTAGTTATTATGTTCGCGAGTGACCATGAACGAGTTGAATCTTTTTCAAATGTGACACCATGTCCGCGTCGTGTCCTTCGTATATATTTTTCTCATTTATTTATATATTTCTTTTTCTTATTCTTTTTTAGATAGATATATTTTAATTATATTTTTAACTCTATCTTTTTGTTTTTTTTTCCTTTATTTCACATTCTTTTTATATTATCAGAATATTATGGAATAATATTATTAATGATGTTTGTATGTATATACTGAGGATAGGTTGATAAGTTTTGAGCCTAAAATAAAAACAATTCCTTTTTTTTTTTTTAATTAAATAAATGTCTCGTTTGTATGTGGGGGTGTTAAAACATTTCAATACTGTTAACGTATCAAAATGTAATACACATATCTTTTTTTTTTTATTTCACACTCTTTTTATATTATTATAATATTATAGAATAATATTATTAATGATGTTTATATTATGTATATACTGAGGATAGG
This sequence comes from Polistes canadensis, assembly GCF_001313835.1. Taxonomy (NCBI): domain Eukaryota; kingdom Metazoa; phylum Arthropoda; class Insecta; order Hymenoptera; family Vespidae; genus Polistes; species Polistes canadensis. The sequence continues at coordinate 14,597 of NW_014570224.1, forward strand.
TTGATAAGTTTTGAGCCTAAAATTAAAACAATTCCTTTTTTTTTTTTTTAATTAAATAAATGTCTCGTTTGTATGTGGGGGTGTTAAAACATTTTAATAATGTTAACGTATCAAAATGTTATACACAGGTTCATCGTACTCGTGTCATAATTCGTGGCATATAGAAATACACATCGTGTTTACAATTTCGTTGGAGTAATAATGCGTTTATTATTCTGTTACTTTTGATCAAGTCGTTTATATTCACTTAGAATCTTCAAAATAAGCCAATAGCTTTGAACTGTTATTAACCGTATTATATTAAATCATTATATTATTATATTAGATCAGAGAAGATGAGATAAACGTTTGTTTTCGTTTAGATAAAATCAATCATCACGTAATTACGTAGTTAATATTTTCCTGATAATACTTTTTTACGATTGTATTTTTGTAAAACGTAGTTGAAGAGAATGGATTATAGAAAAAGAATGATTAATTTATTGATTAAAAGTATATCGAAATATCGAGATATTTGTAATAAAGTATAATAATATTAATCGATGAAAAAAAAAAGGTTTGTTTACGAGACTCGCAAATAAATGGTAATAATAATTTTGTAAAAAGAAATGCGGAGAAAGAAAAATATTGATTATTTTTTTTATTGCAGATTAAAATTGTTATTTCGAATAAAACAATAATTTAACGATGTAAGATGGTTTTTTTTTTCTCTTTCTTTTTTCTTACGAGATAAGTAGATAACAGATTAGTTCATTACCGAGTCATTATGAAATAGATTTAAAGATGAAGGTGACATTGATTAATGATAAATGAGAATAAATTATAATTCTTTTTGAAATAATATATGTATATAATTGGGCCGTTTATTTTGAATGTGGTGTTAATCCATTTTCTATTCTTTCGAAAAAATTAATGATTTGCATATTGGTTAATTTAAAAATATTCATTAATTATGTCAAGTTTGACAATGTTTTTATTAATTTATCGATATGTAATTTGATTATATACATTACTTTTAGTCTAATTTAACTAAAATAATGGCTGCAAATTGACATACACCACTTTCAAAATTAGTCAATTGTTAAAATCGTTTAATTTCAATTTTGAAAAATCAAATATCACTTCAAATATAGTTCATATTAATCCAATTTTTATTACAAATAATAACAAGAAATAAAGTAGAAGTAGTATTTTTTATTTTGAAC
>NW_014570224.1:17286-18724 GCF_001313835.1 Polistes canadensis
AAAAGAAACAGAAAATTTGGAAAGATAATAATCGAAAGATACGAATCAACGATTTTCTTTAGATAATTCATTGAACTAGATTAATTTGAAATAAATATTATAATCGATTTGTTTTGAATTACATCGTCAATCGTGATTCATTTGAATAATTTAACATTTACGATTATATTATTATTATTATTATTATTATTATTATTATTATCTGGATATTAAAATATTTATGTATAATTTTTATGTCTTATTTTATTAGGTATGTTTGTTGTTTTGTTTCTTTTTTGATTAACAGATCACGGATTATATATCGTACGTTAACACGAATTTCAATGTTTATTGAATTAATCCGAAAATAAATTGTTCCTTTTTTTTTTCTTTTTTCTCGTGCAGATTTAAAACTCATAATTTAGGAGTTTAATGTTAGGAAGACTTGGATATATCGTACGTAGATATATTTCGAGCATGCCGGAGCCTGGTAATCGTCGACTTGCGATATCTCGGAAAAAAAGAAGATAATATTGAGTCAGTGTAAATTAAATACGTAGTTTCGAGATAATAACTAACAATAAGTGTTCTATAATCTATTCATATTATATGTAACACATTTACAGATATCTCAAATTTTTTCACCTAAATATCATCATTTTATAAGTATTTGGAACAACAAAAATTCCCATTAATCGATAATTAAAATTAATATAACCGAAGAATTCATTAATAACGATTAATTGATTAATATAACCAAAGTAATGTGCGTTCGTAAATTAATCTAATAGAAAAATACGAAAAAACTTCTTTATAATTAATTTTACAGTAAACGTAACATTTAATTCGATACTTTATTACTATAATAAAAATTAATATAACCAATGAATTTGTTAATAACGATTAATTGATTAATATAATTAAAGTAATTCGATCATAAATTAATCTAATAGAAAATTACGAAAAAACTTCTTTATAATCAATTTTACAGTAAACGTAACATTTAATTCGATACTTTATTACAATAATTAAAATTAATATAACCGATAAATTCATTAATAACGATTAATTGATTAATATAACGAAAGAAATTCGATCATAAATTAATGTAATAGAAAAATACGAAGAAACATTATACTCAATCTTATATTACATGTAGCATTTAATTCGATACTTCATTACAATAATTAAAATTAATATAACCGATGAATTCATTAATAACGATTAATTGATTAATATAATCAAAGTAATTCAATCATAAATTAATTTAATAGAAAGAAAACATTATACCCAATCTTACATTAAACGTAGAATTTATTTTGATACTTTGTTACAATAATTAAAATTAATATAACCAATAAATTCATTAATAACGATTAATTGATTAATATAACCAAAGTAATTCGATCATAAATTAATCTAATAGAAAGAAAACATTATACTCAATCTTACATTAAAC
>NW_014570224.1:20554-22583 GCF_001313835.1 Polistes canadensis
TTATTATACAAAAACGAAAGATGTTAATATTTTCATTCGTCGAAATGAAATCCATGAGAATAATTTTCTTTAAAATAAATTTACTATAATGTATCGTTAATTTGATTATTTTTTAATCGTATCTCGTTCTTCGATTAGAACGGTATTATCGTTTCGATTAATAATATTATAACCTTTTTCGTAAAATTTGTATTCAATTAATTCAAATACGTATCGCGTTATCCGAGAAGATTTATCTTCTTGCTTTTTTCTTTCTTTCTTTCTTTTCTTTTCTTTCTCCTCGGGTTAAAAGTTTAAGAATAATTTACGACAAATTAATCGTTACAAAAATTTGTATCTCTACATTGGTAATATATAAAGAACAAATGTTATATATATAATTATGAATTATTTCATAATTATATGAAAGTTTTCTAAGTCATATATCTCTTGTTTTGAGATACTTCAATGGATTATATTTCAACACTAAATGAATTCTATATAATATTGAAATAACAAACACTAATCTAACGATTTTTTTTTGACAATATATAGTAAAAATTTCATTGAATTAATTTAGTTTAAAGTAGTCTAATTGTTGTTTGATTATATTTCTTGTTTTGAAATACTTGAATATATTAAATTTGAACACTAAATGAATTCTTTGTAAAATTGAAGTAACAAACACTATTCTAACGGTTCATTTTTGACGATATCGTGAAAATTTCATTGAATTAATTTAGATTAAAGTAGTCCAATTGTTGCTGAATTATATTTCTTGTTTTAAGATACTAAAATGGATTACATTTGAACACTAAATGAATTCTTTGTAATATTGAAATAACAAACACTATTCTAACGGTTCATTTTTGACAATATAGTGAAAATTTCATTGAATTAATTTAGATTAAAGTAGTCCAATTGTCGTTGAATTATATTTTTTGTTTTAAGATACTAAAATGGATTATATTTGAACACTAAATTAATTCTTTGTAATATTGAAATAACAAACACTAATTTAACGATTTATTTTTGACAACAAATCGTTAAAATTACGTTGAATTAATTTAGTTTAAAGTAGTCTAATTGTTGCTCATTTATATTTCTTGTTTTGAGATATTTTAATAAATTATATTCGAACACATAATGAATTTTATATAATATTGAAATAACAAACACTAATCTAACGGTACATTTTTTACAATATCGTAAAAATTATATTGAATTAATTTACTTTAAAATAATGTGCTGTGTGAAATAACTAATAAACTAATTTTTTTTTTAATTTTGACTTAAACTACTTTCATAAAAAAAATTATGGGCACAAATATCATTATATTTTACAAATCATATTCCTATAATAAAATATATATTCTATTTAGATTACAAAAGAAAAAAATTCAATCAATCGTAACGAAATGATTAATTTATAATTTTCGTCAAATTCTCGAAATACGAAAAAAAAAAATTGAAAAAAAAAAAATTCCTTCGAACCCTCTTTCCTAATGTAAAAAAAAATAATTAAGAGGGGCAGGATGGGGGTGGGGTTCTGGAAAGAAAAATAGAAAAAGTGGTGGAAAAAACTAATCGTAAGAATGGGGAAAGAAAATAAAGCCATAAGGTAGAGCCCCAAAGGTAATTGGTCGAATTGGAAAGTCTTGAGGCCTTTTCTGGTTCCCTGCCTTCCCCTTCTCCCTTTACCAACCCTCCCTCCTACCCCCTCCCATTCCCGTTTGCTCTCGTTTATACCCCTTTATATTGATCGACATAAATACGAAGTTGCAGTTTGCTTCGTGCCGGTGCGCTTCGTCTCTTGCACGCCTCTGCATAATTCGGCCTATAGATATTTTCACCCCCACCCTCCCTCCTGGCCACCTTTTCCCCCACCGATCCTTTTCCTTTCTTTTTATTCAATTTTTTATTTAGAATTTTTTTTACAAAAACCTCTTTTCTTTGTTCCTATATTAATTTTGATTTAATATTTATATGTGTGTATATAATTTTGTATTATTTATTTAATTTTTTTTTTATTACTATCGTTTATTATATA
>NW_014570224.1:25307-27279 GCF_001313835.1 Polistes canadensis
AAGATAAAATTAAATATATTATGAAATAAAAAAATAATGTAATTAAATAAAATACATATATATATATATATACATACACGCACATGTTATATACATATATATTTATACATACACGCAGATGTTATATACATATATAAATATTTACATAATTAATAAATATGTATCCTTTATATATATACAAGATAGAATTAAATTTGATAGGTCAAAAGATTATACTTGTTGAAAGATTTATTACTTAATCCAGACTTGGCCAAATAATTGGCATAATTCAGCGATGACACGGACGATTGTGTTCGTGAACTGAACGGCTGCGATGAACTATAACATCGTTATATATCGATCGAAGGAAAGTGAATGAGAAATGAAGAGGCATGAAACACGCGACTTCTTGGCGTCAATCGAGTCCGAGCTTCCAAGTGCTTTCCACCTGTACAAAGTATACCTTAAAAAAGCCCCAGGGTCATCATTGATAACGTCAACGTTCATTTTTATACACACATATGCGTATCACGCATGCACACTGATATATAACGATGACAAAACAGAAAACGATATATATGTTTTCAAATATTTCGAAATTAACAAATAAAAAAACTAAACGAATTAGATAAAAAAAATCCAATCATAAATTAGAAATGATTAATTAACAAATGAGCTCAATGAATGTTCTAGATTTTAGGAAAAAATTATTTGAAATTGTAACAAATTGTATAATAGCATGATTTATATTGGTTTTTTTTTTTCATAAATTTTTACAAATTAATACACTTCTCACCGACGAATAATTTTCTTTTAATAATAAATTTTTTTCCATATTTTTTCTTAATTTTAATTATCAAAAACGTTAGAAATAATTGTTCACTGTGTGTGATATTTCAAATATAATTTTTATTAAAAAGATAATCCATACAATATTTTTAATATCATTAATTAACAAATGAGCTTAACGAATGTTCTAGATTTTAGGAAAAAATTATTTGAAATTGTAACAAATTGTATATGACCATGATTTATATTGTTTTTTTTTTCATAAATTTTTACAAATTAATACACTTCTCACCGACGAATAATTTTCTTTTAATAACAAATTTTTTCCATATTTTTTCTTAATTTTAATTATCAAAAACGTTAGAAAAATAATTGTTCACTGATATTTCAAATATAATTCTTATTAAAAAGATAATCTATATAAAATATATTTAATATCATTAATATTATTTAAAAATATTATCGCGAGATAAATAATGAAAAGTTCGCATTGCATATTACATTTTCCTTTTGTTTGTTAAAACAGTATACATATATTACATGTTTAAAACGACAAGAGAGACAAGATTAAATGTTTCCTTTTTGAATTATGTTTACATAGTAAATCGTAGAAAGTAAAAGCGAGACATATGTCAAACAGATCGAAGTGGTGTTGGTAAATAGTAATATGTAAAGTGGAATATAACGCATTTATCTCTCTCTCTCTCTCTTTCTGTTTCTCTTTCTCATATACACACGTTCTTTCTATTTCTCTCTGTCTTTCTCTTTCTGTTTCTAGTTAGTAGTGGAAAACCTTAAAATAGTAAGTTCCAACTAGGCGTGACAGTTATACGAGGATGCCATCTGGCATATAGTAAAGCTCTAACACGTAATAAAGTATTCTCTTACGGCAGAAATAGACAGCTATCTTTAAGTTTGAAAAGTCGAGCTTATAACGCGACTTTTCAATTTCAATTTGTTCATCAGGAAGATCAAAGGAAATATAGGGAAGAATATTATACGAATTAAATATACGTATATAATACTTTATAATATGCAGCATGAATTGTATAATATAATTATTATATATTGTTATTATTATTATTATTATATATATACTGATTATATTTTTTTTGTATTATTATACTATTTTATATTTTTATATATATATGATATTATAGAATACAGCAAATATTTTCTTCAAACTGAATATTCGTATAAAGTA
>NW_014570225.1:0-2106 GCF_001313835.1 Polistes canadensis
CAGATACATAAAGAAATGCTATATATCAAATGCTGTAAAACGTTTTCTTTCAAGTTTTTAAGCGTATACTAACAAATAAAAAGTGTAACGTTCAATAAAATCCAGCAAATAACATTTATATTTTAACGACTGCAGTCCTTAAAAAGAGAAATAAACATTTTATTACAACATTTTTTAATTACTTTACGTGAGGAATTTAATTTTTTTTCAACGAAACACGATTGTGGTTAACCTGACATCCATTCTGTCTTGTTTCAAATAACATATTTTTACCTTCACAAAAAAGATCTAATATATTCAAAAAAAAATTTTTGCTACTTTTTGAATTAAAACGTAGGTCAAAACTAGCAGTTACATATAGAAATGCTATATAACAAAATCTGTAAAACGTTTTTTTTTAAGTTTTAAAGCGTATACTAACAAATAAAAAGTGTTGCGTTCAATAAAATCAGCCAAAAAATTTATATTTCAACAACTGCAGTCCAAAAAAACGAAAAAAATCATTTTATTAGAACGCTTTTTGGTTACTTTACGTGAAGAACTCAATTTTTGTTCAACGAAACACGATTGTAGTAAACCTGACATCTATTCTGTCTTGTTTCAAATATCAAATTTTTACCTTCACTATAAGATTTTCAATATAATTAAATAAAAATTTTTGCTACTTTCTGAATTAAACCGTAGATTAAAACTAGAAGATACATACAAAAATGTTATGTAAAAAAGATGTAAAACGTTTTTTTTTCAAGTTTAAAAACTTATACGAACGAATAAAAAGTGTTGCGTTCAATAAAATACAGCAAATAGCATTTATATTTCAACAACTGCAGTCCAAAAAAAGGAAAAAAATCTTTTTGTTACAAAATTTTTTGGTTACTTTACGTGAAGAATTCAATTCTTTTTCAACGAAACTCGATTGTAGTTAACGTGATATCTATTCTGTCTTGTTACTAATATCATATTTTACCTTTACAAAAAAAATTCAATATATTTAAGAAAAATTTTTGCTGCTATCTAAAAAAAGGAATAGCTAAAAACTATTAGATATCCAAATAAGTTCTATTAAACAAAAGCTATAAAACGATTTCTTACAAGTTTTAAAGCGTCTTCTAGCAAATAAAATGTCTTAAGTCCAATAAATTCAAGCAAATAACATTTGTATTTTAACAACTAAAGTCCATAAAAGGGAAAAATTTATTTATATCTACTTTTTTTGGTTATTTTACGTGAACATTTTAATTTTTTTTTTTCGATACTGGATTGTAGTAAACCTGACATCTATTCTGTTTTTTTTTCTAGTAGGACATTTTTACTGTCGCTAAAAAATTCTTAATATATATGAAAAGAAATTTTCGCAACGTTCTGGATAAAATTGTAGTTAAATACTAAAAAGTTTATAAAAAAATTCTATACAATAAAAGCTATAAAAGTTTTTTTTTGAAGCTCTAACGCGTATACTAACAAATAGAAAGAAGTATGTCTAATAAAATCTAGCCAATAAAAAATATATTTTTACAACTAAAGTCAAAAAAAAGGGAAAAAATAATTGTACTACAACTGTTTTTGGTTACCTTATAAGAAGAATTCAATTCGATTTCAACGAAACTCTGTTGTAATAAACCTGACATCTATTCTGCCTTGTTTCTAGTAGCACATTTTAACCGTCGCTAATAATTTATCTATATATTTAAAAACATTTTTTCTGCTTTCTACAAAAAAATCATTGTTAAAAACTATCAGATATCTAAAGCAGTCCCATACAACAAATGCTAAAAAACGTTATCTTTCAAGCTTTAAAGCGTATACTTACAAATAAAAAGTAATATGTCAAATAAAATCTAGCTAATATCATTTACATTTTAAAAACTGCAGTCCAAGGAAAGAGAAAAAATCATTTTATTACAACTGTTTTTTGTTACTTTACAAGTAGAATTCAATTTTCTTTCGATGAAATTTGATTGTAGTAAACCTGACATCCATTTTGATTTGTTTCTAGTTGCACATTTTTACTGTCGTTAAAAAATGTTTATTATATTTAGAAAGAAACTTTTGCTACTATCTAAATTAAATCGTAGACAAAAACTATAAAATTTCTAAAAAAGTGCT
>NW_014570225.1:3246-7430 GCF_001313835.1 Polistes canadensis
AAATTTTTGCTACTTTCTGAATTAAACCGTAGAATTAAACTAGAAGATACATACAAAAATGTTATGTAAAAAAGCTGTAAAACGTTTTTTTTTCAAGTTTAAAAACTTATACGAACGAATAAAAAGTGTTGCGTTCAATAAAATCCAGCAAATCACATTTATATTGCAACAACTGCTGTCCAAAAAAAGGAAAAAAATCAGTTTATTACAACATTTTTTGGTTACTTTACGTGGAGAATTCAATTCTTTTTCAACGAAACTCAATTGTAGTCAACCTGACATCTATTCTGTCTTGTTTCTAATAGCACATATTACCGTCACTATAAATTTTTTAATATATTTAAGAAAAATTTTCGCAGCTTTCTGAATTAAACACTAGTTCAAATCTGTCAGATACATAAAGAAATGATATATAACAAAAGCTTAAAACGTTTCCTTTCAAGTTTTAAAGCGTATACTAACAAATAGAAAGTGTAACGTTCAATAAAATCCAGCAAATCACATTTATATTTCAACAACTACTGTCCAAATAAAGGAAAAAAATCATTTTATTACGACATTTTTTTGTTACTTTACGTGATGAATTTAATTCTTTTTCAACGAAACTTAGTTGTAGTCAACCTAACATCTATTCTGTTTTGTTACTAATAGCACATTTTACCGTCACTATAAATTTTTTAATACGTTTAAGAAACATTTTCGCAGCTTTCTGAATGTAACACTAGTTAAAATCTATCAGATACATAAAGAAATGCTATTTAACAAAAGCTGTAAAAGTTATCTTTCAAGTTTTAAAGCGTATACTAACAAATAAAAAGTGTTTCGTTCAATAAAATCCAGCAAATAATATTTATATTTTAACAAATGCAGTCCAAAAAAAGGAAAAAAATCTTTTTATTACAAAATTTTTTGGTTACTTTACGTGAAGAATTCAATTCTTTTTCCACGAAAATCGATTGTAGTTAACGTGACATCTATTCTGTCTTGTTACTAATATCACATTTTACCTTTACAAAAAAAATTTAATATATTTAAGAATAATTTTCGCTGCTATCTAAAAAAAGGAATAGTTAAAAACTATTAGATATCCAAATAAGTTCTATTAAACAAAAGCTATAAAACGATTTCTTACAAGTTTAAAGCGTCTTCTAGCAAATAAAAAGTGTTAAGTCCAATAAATTCAAGCAAATTACATTTGTATTTTAACAACTAAAGTCCATAAAAGGGAAAAATTTATTTATATCTACTTTTTTTGGTTACTTTACGTGAACAATTTAATTCTTTTTTTTCGATACTGGATTGTAGTAAACCTGACATCTATTCTGTTTTTTTTTCTAGTAGCACATTTTTACTGTCGCTAAAAAATTCTTAATATATATGAAAAGAAATTTTCGCCACGTTCTGGATAAAATTGTAGTTAAATACTAAAAAGTTTATAAAAAAATTCTATACAATAAAAGCTATAAAAGTTTTTTTTTCAAGCTCTAACGCGTATACTAACAAATAGAAAGAAGTATGTCTAATAATATCTAGCTAATAAAAAATATATTTTTACAACTAAAGTCAAAAAAAAGGGAAAAAAGAATTGTACTACAACTGTTTTTGGTTACCTTATGTGAAGAATTCAATTCGTTTTCAACGAAACTCTGTTGTAATAAACCTGACATCTATTCTGCCTTGTTTCTAGTAGCACATATTAACCGTCGCTAATAATTTATCTATATATTTAAAAAAATTTTCTCTGCTTTCTACAAAAAAATCATTGTTAAAAACTATCAGATATCTAAAGTAGTGCCATACAACAAATGCTAAAAAACGTTATCTTTCAAGCTTTAAAGCGTATACTTACAAATAAAAAGTAATATGTCCAATAAAATCTAGCTAATATCATTTACATTTTAAAAACTGCAGTCCAAGGAAAGAGAAAAAATCATTTTATTACAACTGTTTATTGTTACTTTACAAGTAGAATTCAATTTTCTTTCGATGAAATTTAAATGTAGTAAACCTGACATCCATTTTGATTTGTTTCTGGTTGCCCATTTTTACCGTCGTTAAAAAATGTTTATTATATTTAGAAAGATACTTTTGCTACTTTCTAGATTAAATCGTAGACAAAAACTATAAAATTTCTAAAAAAGTGCTGTATACCAAACATATAAAACGTTTTCTTTCAAGTTTTAAAGCGTATTCTAATAAATAAAAAAGGTTAAGTCCAATAAAATCAAGCAAATAACATTTATATTTCAACAACGGCAGTCCAAAAAAGGAAAAAAAATCATTTTATTACAAAATTTTTTTGTAAATTTACGTTAAGAATTTATTTATTTTCGACGAAACTCAATTGTAGTCAACCTGACATCTATTCTGTCTTGTTACTAATAGCACATTTTACCGTCACTATAAATTTTTCAATATATTTAAGAAAAATTTTCACTGCTTTCTGAATTAAACCGTAGTTCAAAACTATCAGATACATAAAGAAATGCTATATAACAAAAGCTGTAAAACGTTTTCTTTCAAGTTTTAAAGCTTATACTAGCCAATAAAAAGTGTAACGTTTAATAAAATTTAGCTAATTTCATTTACATTTTAAAAACTTCAGTCCAAGGAAAGAGAAAAAATAATTTTATTACAACTGTTTTTGGTTACTTTACGTGAAGAATTCAATTCTTTTTCAACGAAACTCGATTGTAGTCAACCTGACATCTMTTCYGTCTTGTTACTAATAGCACATTTTACCGTCACTATAAATTTTTCAATATTTTTAAGAAAAATTTTCRCTGCTTTCTGAATTAAACCGTAGTTCAAAACTATCAGATACATAAAGAAATGCTATAAAACAAAAGCTGTAAAACGTTTTCTTTTAAGTTTTAAAGCTTATACTAGCCAATAAAAAGTGTAACGTTTAATAAAATTTAGCTAATTTCATTTACATTTTAAAAACTTCAGTCCGAGGAAAGAGAAAAAATTATTTTATTTCAACTAGTTTTAGTTACTTTACATGTAGAATTCACTTTACTTTCGACAAAATTGGATCGTAGTAAGCCTGACCTCCATTTTGATTTGTCTCTAGTGGTACATTTTTACCGTCGCTAAATAATTTTTATTATATTAAGAAAGAAAGTTTCGCTACTGTCTGGATTAAATCGTAGTTAAAAACTATAAAATTTCTTAAAAAGTGCTGTATACCAAACATATAAAACGTTTTCTTTCAAGTTTTAAAGCGTATACTAATAAATAAAAAGTATTATGTCCAATAAAATCTTGCTAATATCATTTACATTTTAAAAACTGTAGTCCAAGGAAAGAGAAAAAATAATTTTATTACTACTGTCTTTGGTTACTTTACGTGTAGCATTCAATTTTCTTTCGATGAAATTCGATTGTAGTAAACCTGACATCCATTCTGTCTTGTCTGTAATGGCAAATTTTTACCGTCGCTAAAAATTTTTATATACGTTTAAATAAAATTTTCTCTGCTTTTTGAATTAAATCGAAGCTAAAAATTATAAAATTTCTATAAAAGTGCTATTAATCAGAAGCTATGATACGTCTTCTTTCATGATTTAAAGCGTATACTTACAAATAAAAGGTATTGAGTCCGAAAAAATTTGATAATCATTATTTATATTTCGACTTTTGCAAGATAAAAAAAGTGAAAGAACCATATCATTACGACTTGTTTTGGTTACTTTACGTGTAGAATGAAATTCTCTTTCGACAAAGCTCGATTGTAGTCAATCTGACATTCATTCTGTCTTGTTTCTAATAGCACATTTCACCGTCGATAAAATTTTTTCAATATACTAAGGAAACATTATTGCTAATTTTTACAAAAAATAATAGTTGAAAACATTTAGATATCTAAAGAAGTGCTATATAACAAATGCTATAAGACGTTATGTTTTGAGTTTTAAAGCGTATACTAACAAATATAAAGTGTTATGTCCAATAAAATTAAGCAAATATTATTTATATTTAAACAACTGCAGTTCATAAAAAGGGTAAAAATAATTTTACTACCACTCTTTTTGGTTACCTTACGTGAAAAATTCAATTCGTTTTCAACGTAACTGGGTTGTAGTTAACCTGACATTGAATCTGTTTAGTTTCTAATAGCAAACTATTACCGTCGCTAAAAATTTTTATTATATTTAAAAAAAAAATTTTCACTGCTTTCT
>NW_014570225.1:9805-13467 GCF_001313835.1 Polistes canadensis
GAGACCCTTAGGCACAAAACGTATAAGTATGTATTATTAAAAAGAGGTAATTATTATTAAGTTAATATTTTCGAGCGAATAGTTTCAAAGTTGCTGGTAGACTGACTGGAGAGGAGTCTCCAAGCTTCCCATGTCATGTCCCGCACAGTCGAGTGGGAGGTACCCCCACTCACGTTAAGTGCCTCCCTCCACTAACTACCATTACCAACACCTGAGAAAGGAATGTGCTGACTTCTTAGTTTTGCACGTGCGAATAAATATTAGTTACCATTCGGCGCGAAACCGCTGCGTCAGCTGAGAATGGAATTTTGCTTTAGAAAGATATAGGTTACAATCAAGCGTAAATTCTCCGAAGAGAGGATGGTGTTAAGTTACCATAAGTTAGAGATTCTCGGAACTGCACGTTAGTTTTATAGTTGAGCTAATAGATTTCCTTTCACTGCACGTGTGCCTTTATTACGACTGTGGGAATCCTATGTGCAAGCTAACATAATTACCTTTTATTAAATGTTATTAATTATTTATTTTATTATTTATTATTAATTGTCAAGGTTGATCCTTGATTAGAGGAAAAAAAAAAGAAATAAGATTTATAATAATGTTATTTGTTATATTTTAAACTTTAGTTTAAAAATATAAAAAAAAAAAAATGCGATTAACAAGCAGCAATTAAACGTTTTCTTATAGGTTTTTAAGCGCATACTAACAAAAAAACAGTGTTATGTCCAAAAAAATCTAGCAAATGTCTTTTTTATTTTAACCACAGCAGACCAAGAAAGGAGAAAAAATCATTTTATTACGGATTTTTTTTGGTACTTTACGTGTAATATTCAATTTTTTTTCGACATAATTCGATTGTAGTAAACCTAACATCTATTCAGTTTAGTTTCTAATAACAAATTTTTTCCTTTGTAAAAATTTTGTAATACACGTAAGAGAAATTTTTGCTTCTTTGTGAATTAAATCTTAGTTAAAAAATATAAGAAATCAAAAAAAGTGCTTTTTACCAGAAGCTATAAAACGTTTTCTTTCAATTTTTAAAGAGTATACTAATAAATAAAAAATGGTATGTCCAATAAAATCTAGCAGATATCATTTACTTTTCATCAACTGCAGTCAAAGAAAAGAGAAAACATCATTTTAAAACAATCTTGTTTAGTTACTTTATGTGTAGAATTCAATTATTTTTCGACAAAATTCAATTGTAGTCAACCATACATCTATTCTGTTTAGTTTCTAATAACAAATTGTTTCCTTTGCTAAAAAATTTTTAATATATTTAAAAAGAAATTTTCGCTTCTTTCTGGATTAAATTGAAGGTAAAAATTAAAAAAAGTCTGAAAAAGTGCAATTAACCAGAAGATATAAAACGTTTTCTTTCAAGCATAAGAGCGTATACTTAAAAATAAAAAGTGTAAAGTCCGAGAAAATCTGGCAAACATCATGAATATTGGGACTACTGCAATTAAAATAAGGGATAAAATCATTGTATTACGAGTATTTTTGGTTACTTTAAGTGTAGAATTCTATTCTTTATTCAACGAAACTCGATTGTAGTAAATCTGACATCTATTCTGTTTTGTTTCTAGTAGCATATTTTTACCGTCGATAAAAATTTTTAATATATTTAGAAAGAAATTTTCGCTACTTTCTGGATTAAATCGTAGTTAAACACTATAAAATTTTTTTAAAAGTGCTATATAACAAAAGCTATGAAAAGTTTTCTTATAACTTTTAAAGCGTATACTAACAAATAAAAAGTTTTATGTCTAATAAAATCCAGCAAATAACACTTATAGTTTAACAACTGCAGCTCAAAAAAAGGAAAAAAATCATTTTATTACAACTTTTTTTTGTTGCTTTACGTAAAGAACTTAATTCTTTTTCGACAAAATTCGCTTTAAGTCTATCTAACATATATTCTGTTTAGTTTCTAAAAGCACATTTTAACCTTCGCTAAAAAATTTTAAATATATTAAAATAGAATTATTTGCTACTATTTGGATTAAATCGAAATTATAAACTATAGACTTTCTAAAAAATTGTAATTTAACAGAAACTATGAAACATTTTTTTTAAGCTTTAAAGCGTATACTTTCAAATAAAAAGTGTTAGGTCCGAAAAAATTTTGCAAACGTCATTTATATTTAGGCTACTGCAGTAAAATAAAAGAGAAAAAATCATTTAACTACGGTTTTATTGATTACTGTATGTGTAGAATACAATTCTCTTTCGACGATACTTGATTGTAGACAACCTGAAATCCATTCTGGCTTGTTTCTAATAGCACATATTTACTTTTGTTAAAAATTTTTCAATATATTCAAAAAAAATTTTCGCTGCTTTCTAAATAAAAATAATTATAAAAACTATCAGATTTCTAAAGAAGTGCTATACAACAACTGCTTAAAAACGTTTTGTTTTAAGTTTATAGGCGGATAGTTACAAATAGGAAGTGTTTGGTCTGATAAAATCCAGCAAATATCATTTCTATTTAACCGACTGCAGTCCCAAAAAAGAAAAAAAAATCATTTTATTACAATTTTTTTTTGGTTACTTTACGTATAGAATTTAATTCAGTTTCGACGAAATTCGATTTGAGTCAACCTTACATCTATACTGTTTAGTTTCTAATAGCACATTTTTAACGGCGCTTACAATTTTTTAATATATTTAAAAAGAATTTTCGCTACTTTCTGGATTAAATCGTAGTTAAAAACTGTAATATATCTAAAAAAGTGCTTAATTACCAAAGTTATAAAGCGTTTTCTTTTAAGTTTTAAAGCGTATAGTAACAAATATAAAGTGTTTTGTCTAATAAAATTAAGCAAATATTATTTATATTTAAACAACTACAATCCAAAAAAAGAGAAAAGATCATTTTTTTACGACTTTTTTTGGTTACTTTATGCTTAGAATTCAACTCTCTTTCGACGAAACTCGTTGTAGTCAACCAGAAATCCATTCTGTCTTGTTTCTATAGCACATTTTACCTTTGCCAAAAATTTATCAATATATTTAATAAAAAATTTTCGCTGCATCTAAATTAAGTAGTAGTTGAAAACTATTAGATATCTAAGGAAGTGCTATTAAACAAAAGCTATAAAACGGTTTCTTTAAAGTTTTAAAGCGTATACTAGCAAATAAAAAGTATTAGGTCTAATAAAATTTAGCAAATATCATTTACATTTCAAGAACTGCAGTCCCAGAAAATAGAAAAAAATATTTTATTACGACTTTTTTTTGGTTTTTTTTCGTGTAGAATTCAATTCATTTTCGACGAAACACAATTGTAGTCTACCTGACATTCATTCTGTCTTGCTTCTAATAGAAAGTTTACGCGTCGCTTTAAACTTTTTAATATATTTAAGCAAAATCTTTGCTGCTTTCTGTATTAAATAATAGGTAAAAACTATTAGATATCTAAAGAAATGCTATATAACAAAAGATATAAAAAGTTGTCTTTCAAGTTTTAAAGCATATAATTACAAATAAAAAGTGTTAAGTCCAATAAAATCTAGCTAATATCATTTACTTTTTAACAACTGCAGTCAGACAAAAGAGAAAAAATCATTTTATTACAATTTTGTTTTGTTACTTTACGTGTAGAATTCAATTATTTTACGACAAAATTAGATTTTAGTCAACCAAGCATCTATTCT
>NW_014570225.1:14994-20232 GCF_001313835.1 Polistes canadensis
GAATAGTTTCAAAGTTGCTGGTAGACTGACTAGAGAGGAATCTCCAAGCTCCCCATGTCAAGTCC
Organism: Polistes canadensis; assembly: GCF_001313835.1. Lineage (NCBI taxonomy): Eukaryota > Metazoa > Arthropoda > Insecta > Hymenoptera > Vespidae > Polistes > Polistes canadensis. Next base: position 15,060 of record NW_014570225.1, read on the forward strand.
CGCACGGTCGAGTGGGAGGTACCCCCACTCACGTTAAGTGCCTCCCCCCACTAACAACCATTACCAACACCTAAGAAAGGAATGTGCTGACTTCTTAGTTTTGCACGTGCGAATAAATATTAGTTACCATTCGGCGCGAAACCGCTGCGTTAGCTGAGAATGGAATTTTGCTTTAGAAAGATATAGGTTACAATCAAGCGTAAATTCTCCGAAGAGAGGATGGTGTTAAGTTACTATCAGTTAGAGATTCTCRGAACTGCACGTGCGTTTTATAGTTAAGCTAATAGATTTCCTTTCACTGCACGTGTGCCTTTATTACGACTCTGGGAATCCTATGTGCAAGCTAACATAATTACCTTTTATTAAATGATATTAATTATTTCTTTTATTAATTATTATTAATTGTCAAGGTTGATCCTTGATTAGAGGAAAAAAAAAAGAAATAAGATTTATAATAATGTTATTTGCAGCAATTATTCAAATAAAGACAAGTGCCAATAATAATTGTTATATTAACTAAATGTTAAAAAATAAGTGTTAGTAATGTGGGAGCACGAAGTCGGTAACACCGACCTCCAAAAGATCGTTTACCGACCTCAGTTGTCGGTAAGGCAGATTTCCATATGAATGACCATCGACATAAGTTCTATTATTACCGTTTGCCACCCAAAAATGATAATTATCGATGGTCGTTCATAAGAGCGCCTAATACAAATAGTTTTTACAGCGAGTCCAATATAATTTTCCTGGTAATCGTAAATAGAAATAATGTAAAATAGGAAAACAGTGTAAAATATAAAAATAAAGTAATGAAAAATAGAATTTACAATAAGTATAATATAAAATGAAGTACCCTACGGTTACCCGTTATACAATGGTAAATTATCTTAGTAATCGTATCGTAACCACGCGCAAATGTTTATAATATAATACACTGTTATTAATAAAAATATGTAATTGACAAAATTTTAAAAAATTTTATAATTATCACAGGAGAACAAATCACAATATTTTGGGTAGCACGTTCGGTACACCAAATCGTCACTAGGACGTGACATTAGTAAGCCTGACATCTATTCTGTTTAGTTACTAATAGCACATTTTTACCTTTGCTAAAAAATTTTTAGTACATGTAAAAGAAATTTTCGCTTAAAATTTCAATCCTTTTTTTTCGATATTTGATTGTAGTAAACCTGACATTTATTCTGTTTTTTTTCTAGTAGCACATTTTTACCGTCGCTAAAAAATTTTTATTAAATTTAAAAAAACACTTTAGCTACTTTCTGGATTAAATGGTAGTTAAAAACTATATAATTTCTAAAAAAGTGCTGTATAACAAAAGCTATAAAACGTTTTCTTTCCAGTGTTAAAGCGTATACTAACAAATGATAAGTGTTATGTCCAATAAAATCCAGCAAATATCATTTACATTTCAACAATTGCAGTCCAAGGAAAGAGAAAAAATCATTTCATTACTACTGTTTTTGATTACTTTATGTGTAGAATTCAATTATTCTTCGACAAAATTTGATTGTCGCCAATCGAACACCTATTCTGTTTAGTTTCTTAAGCACATTTTTACCTTTGCTAAAAAATTTTTAATATATTTAGGAGAATTTTCGCTGCCATTTAAATTATGTAGTAGTTGAAACCTATCTGATATCTAAAAAAGTGCTATCTTACAGAAGCTATAAAACGTTTTCTTTAAAAATTAAATACGTATACTTACAAATAAAAAGTTTTTAGTCCGAAAAAATCTAGTAAATATCATTTATATTCTAACAAACTGCTGTTCAAAAAAAATGAAAAATAATTTTATTACAACTTTTTTTGGTTACTTTACGTGTAGAATCCAATTCTCATTCGACGAAATTCGATTTTAGAAAACCTGACTTTCGTTCTTTCTTGTTTCTAATAGCACATTTTTACCGTCGCTAAGAATTTCTTAATATGTATAAAAAAAAATTTTCGCTGCTTTBTAGAGAAAAATAATTGATGAAAACTATCAGATATCTAAAAAAGTGCTATATTACAAATGATATTAAATGTTTTCTTTCAAAATTTGAACTGTATACTTACAAATAAATAGTTTTTGTCCAATAAAATCTAGCAAATATCATTTATATTTAAAAACTGCTTTCTAAAAAAAGGGAAGAGGTCATTTTTTTACAATTTTTTTTGTTACTTTAAATGTAGTATTTAATTCTCTTTCGACGAAATTCGATTGTAGTAAACCTGAACTCCATTTAGTCTTGTTTCTAGTAGTACATTTTTACAGTAGCAAAAAACTTTTCAATATAATTAGAAAAAATTTTTGCTACTTTCTTGATTAAATCGTAGTTCAAAACTGTAATATATCTAAAAAAGGGCCTAATAACAAAAGCTATAAAGCATTTTCTTTTAAGTTTTAAAGCGTATACTAACAAATAATTAGTTTTATGTCCAATAAAATTTAGAAAATAACATTTATATTTCAACAAATGCAATTAAAAAAAAGGGAAAACTTCATTTTATTATAACTTTTTTGAGTAACTTTACGTGAAGAAAAAAAGTTCTTCTTCAACCCAACTCGGTTGTAGAAAACCTGATATTCATTCTGATTTGTTTCTAGTAGCACACTATGACCGTCGCTAAAAATGTTTTAATATATTTAAAAAGAAATTTTAGCCATTTTCCGGATTAAATTGTAATTAAAAACTATAAAATTTTAAAAAAAGTGGTATACAACAAAAGCTATAAAACGTTTTCTTTCCATTTTTAAAGAGTATACTAACAAATAAAAAGTGTAATGTCCTATAAAATCTAGCAAATATCGTTTTCTTTTAAAAACTGTAGTTGAAGAAAAGATAAAAAACCATTTCATTACAACTTTCTTTGGTTACTTTACGTGTAGAATTCAATTATTTTTCGAACAAATTCGATTGTAGTACACAAATCATCTATTTAGTTTAGTTTCTAATAGCACATTTTTACATTTGCTAAAAAATTTTTATTATATGTAAAAAGAAATTCTCGCTACTTTCTGGATTAAATTGTAGTTAAAAATTATAAAGAATCTAAATAAGTTCTATTTACTAGAAGCTATGAAACGTTTTCTGTTATTTTTAAAGCGAATACTTACAAATATAAAGTTTTAGGTCTGAAAGAATTGGACAGATATCATTTATATTTGGAATACTGCGGTCAAAAAAAAGGGAAAAAATCATTTTACTACGACTTTTTTTGGATACTTTACGTGTAGTTTTCCATTCTCTATCGACGAAACTCTATTGTAGTCAATCTGACATTCATTCTATCTTGTTTCTAATAGCACATTTTACCGTCGCTAAGAATTTTTCAATATATATGAGGAAAATTTTTACTGCTTTTTAGATTAAAAAATAGTTGGAAACTTCCAGATATCTAAAGAACTGCTATATAACAAAAGGTATAAAACGTTTTTTTTCAAGTTTTATAGCGTTTAGCAACAAATAAGAGGTTTTATTACAAAAAAAATATAGCAAATACAATTTATATTTTAACAACTGAAGTCGTTATGTAAGAGACATTTTTGCTGCTCTCTGGAATGATTATTAGTATATTACTACCTGATTTCTAATGAAGTGCTATATAACAATTGCGTAAAAACTTTTTGTTTTTAGTTTTTAGGCGGATAGTTACAAATAGAAAGTGTTTGGTCCGATAAAATCCAGCAAATATCATTTATATTTTAACAACTGCCGTCCAAAAAAAGAGAAAAGTTCATTTTATTACCACTTTTTTTAGTTACTTTACGTGCAAAATTCAATTCTTTTTTGGCGAAATTCGATTAGAGTCAACCTTACATCTATACTGTTTAGTTTTTAATAGCACATTTTCACCATCGCTTAAAATTTTTTAATATATTTAGGAGAAATTTTCGCAGATTTCTGAACTGAATAATAGCTGAAATCAATCGTATTTCTAAAGGAGTGCTTTTTATCTGAAGCTATGAAACGTTTTTTTCAAGTTTTAAAGCGTATACTTACAAATAAAAAGTGATAAGTATAATAAAATCTAGCAAATAACATTTATATTTCAAAAACTGAAGTCCAAAAAAAGGGAAAAATCATTTTAATACAACTTTTTTTTGTTATTTTACGTGAAGAATTCAATTTCTTTACAGCGAGACTTGATTGTAGTAAACCCGACATCTATTATATTTTATTTCTAGTAGCCCATTTTTACCGTCGCAAAAAATTTTTTAATATATGTAAATTAAATGTTTGCTATTTTGTGAAATAAATCTTAGTTAAAAACTATAAAATTTCTATAAAAGTTCTATTCATCAGAAGCTATGATACGTTTTCTTCYAAGCTTTGAAGCTTATACTTACAAATAAATGTTTTGAGTCCGAAAAAATTTGGCAAACATCATTTATATTTGGGATCTGATGTCAGAAAAAAGAGAAAAAACCATTTTAAAACAATTTTGTATGGTTTCTTTACGTGTAGAATTCAATTATTTTTCGACAAAATTCGATTGTAGTTAACCAAACATCTATTCCGTTTAGCTTCTTATAACAAATTTTTTATTATATTTAAAAGAATTTTTCGCTACTTTGTAAATTTAACTTTAGTTTAAAAATATAAAAAATCAAAAAATGCGATTTACAAGCAGCAATTRAACGTTTTCTTATAGGTTTTTAAGCGTATACTAACTAAAAAACAGTGTTATGTCCAAAAAAATCTAGCAAATGTCTTTTTCATTTTAACCACAGCAGTCCAAGAAAGGAAAAAAAATCATTTTATTACGGATTTTTTTTGGTACTTTACGTGTAATATTCAATTTTTTTTCGACATAATTCGATTGTAGTCAACCTAACATCTATTCAGTTTAGTTTCTAATAACAAATTTTTTCCCTTGCTAAAAATTTTGTAATATACTTAAAAGAAATTTTTGCTTCTTTGTTAATTAAATCTTAGTTAAAAAATATAAAAAATCTAAAAAAGTGCTTTTTACCAGAAGCTATAAAACGTTTTCTTTCAATTTTTAAAGAGTATACTAACAAACAAAAAGTGGTATGTCGAATAAAATCTAGCAGATATCATTTACTTTTCATCAACTGCAGTCAAAGAAAAGAGAAAACATCATTTTAAAACAATTTTGTTTAGTTACTTTATGTGTAGAATTCAATTATTTTTCGACAAAATTC
>NW_014570225.1:22477-24167 GCF_001313835.1 Polistes canadensis
TTCAACAACTGCAGTCCAAAAAAAAGAAAAAAATCATTTTAWTACAAAATTTTTTGGTTACTTAACGTGAAGAATTCAATTGTTTTTCAACGGAACTCGATTATAGTAAACCTGACATTTAATCTGTTTTTTTTCTAGTAGCACATTTTTACCTTCCCAATAAATATTTAATATATTTAAAAAGAAATTTTTGCTACTTTCTAAATTAAACTGTAGTTCAAAACTATCAGATACATAAAGAAATGCTATATAACGAAAGCTTTAAAACGTTTTCTTTCAAGTTTTAAAGCGTATACTTACGAATAAATAGTGTTACGTTCAATAAAATCCAGCAAATAACATTTATATTTCAAGAAATGCAGTCCAAAAAAAGGAAAAAAATCATTTTATTACAACATTTTTTGGTTACTTTCCGTGAAGAATTCAATTATTTTCAACGAAACTCGATTGTAGTGTACCTGACATCCATTCTGTCTAGTTACAAATATCACATTATTTCCTTCACAAAAAAGATTTAATATATTTAAAAAAAAATTTTTGCTACCTTCCAAATTAAACCGTAGTTCAAAACTATCAGATACATAAATAAATAGTATATAACAAAAGCTTTAAAACGTTTTCTTTCAAGTCTTAAAGGGTATACTTACGAATAAAAAGTGTTACGTTCGATAAAATCCAGCAAATAACGTTTATACTTTAACAACTGCAGTCCAAAAAAAGGAAATAAATCATTTTATTACAACATTTTTTGGTTACTTTACGTGAAGAATTCAATTATTTTTCAACGAAACTCGATTGCAGTCAACCTGACTTCTCTTCTGTCTTGTTACTAATAACAAATTTTACCGTCACTGTAAATTTTTTAATATATTTAAGAAAAATTTTCGCTGCTTTCTGAATTAAACCGTTGTTCAAAACTATCAGATATATAAAGAAATGCTATATAACAGAAGCTGTAAAAGGTTTCTTTCAATTTTTAAAGCGTATACTAACCAATAAAAATTGTTACGTTCAATAAAATCCAGCCAATAACATTTATATTTCTACAACTGCAGCCAAAAAAAAAATCATTTTATTAAAAAATTTTATGTTTACTTTACGTAAAGAACTCAATCCTTTTTCAACGGAAATCGATTGTAATAAACCTGACATCCATTCTGTCTTGTTTCTAATAGCACATTTTTACCTTCACAAAAAAGATTTAATGTAATTTAAAAAGAAATTTTTGCTACCTTCTGAATTAAAACGTAGTTCAAAACTAGCAGAGACATAAAGAAAGGCTATATAACAAAAGCTGTAATAGGTTTCTTTCAAGTTTTAAAGCGTATACTAACAAATGAAAAGTGTTACGTTCAATAAAATCCAGCAAATAACATTTATATTTCGACAACTGCAGCCCAAAAAAAGGAAAAAAATCATCATATTACAAAATTTTCTGTTACTTTACATGAAGAATTCAATTCTTTTTCAACGAAACTCAACTGTAGTCAACCTGACATCTATTCTGTCTTGTTCCTAATAGCACATTTTACCGTCACTATAAATTTTTCAATATATTTACTAAAAATTTTTGCTGCCTTCTGAATTAAACCGTAGTTCAAAACTAGAAGATACATAAAGAAATGCTATATAACAAAAGCTGTAAAAGGTTTCTTTCAAGTTTTAAAGCGTATACTAACAAATAAAAAGT
>NW_014570225.1:25271-28096 GCF_001313835.1 Polistes canadensis
AACTGTTCTTGGTTACTCTACAAGTAGAATTCAATTTTCTTTCGACGAAATTTGAGTGTAGTAAACCTGACATCCATTTTGATTTGTTTCTAGTAGCACATTTTTACCGTCGCTAAAAAATTATTATTATATTTAGAAAGAAACTTTCGCTACTTTTAGGATTAAATCGTAGTAAAAACTATAAAATTTCTAAAAAAGTGCTGTATAACAAAGGCTATAAAACGTTTTCTTTCCAGTTTTAAAGCGTATACTAATAAATAAAAAGGGTTAGGTCCAATAAAATCAAGCAAATAACATTTATATTTTAACCACTGCAGTCCAAAACAAGAAAAATAATCATTTTATTAAAACTTTTTTTGGTAACTTTTCGTGTGGAATTCCATTCTATTTCGACGAAACTCGATTGTAGTCAACCTGACATATATTCTGTCTTGTTTCTAATAGAACATTTTTTCGTTGTTTAAAATTTTTTAAGTTATTTAGAAAAATTTGATGCTGCTTTCTAAATTAAATAATAGTTTAAAACTAACAGATATCTAAAAAAGTGCTATATAGTAAAAGCTATAAAACGTTTTTTTTCCCGTTTTAAAGCGTATACTAAGAATTAATAAGTGTTATGTCCAATAAAATCCAGCAAATATCATTTACATTTCAACAACTGCAGTCCAAGGAAAGAGAAAAAATCATTTTATTACTACTGTTTTTGGTTACTTCATGTGTAGAATTCAATTATTTTTCGACAAAATTCGATTGTCGTCAATCGAACACCATTTCCGTTTAGTTTCTTATAGCACATTTTTACCTTCGCTAAAAAATTTTTAATATATTTAGGAGAATTTTCGCTGCCATCTAAATTATGTAGTAGTTGAAACCTATTTGATATSTAATGAAGTGCTATTTTACAGAAGCTATAAAACGTTTTCTTTCCAAATTAAGAACGTTTACTTACAAATAAAAAATTTTAGTCCGATAAAATCTAGCAAATATCATTTATATTTTAACAAACTGCTGTTCAGAAAAAAAGAAAAAATTATTTTATTTCAAATTTTTTTGGTTACTTTACGTGTAGAATTCAATTCTCTTTCGACGAAATTCGATTCTAGTACACCTGATATACATTCTGTCTTGTTTCTAATAGCACATTTTTACCGTCGCTAAGAATTTTTTAATATATTTAAAAGAAATTTTGGCTACTTTTTGAATTTAATCGTGGTTTATTACTATAACATTTCTATAAATTTACTATTTAACAGAATATATGAAACGTTTCCTTTCAGGCGTAAAAGCATATACTTAGAAATAAAAACTATTAAAGCCGAAACAATTTGGCAAACATCATTTATTTTTGGAATACTGCAGAAAAAAAAGTGTAGAAATCATTTTATTAACACTTTTTATGTTTACTTTAAGTGAAGATTCCAATTATTTTTCAACGAAACTTGATTGTAGTAAACCTGTCATCGATTCTATTTTGTTTTTAGATGCACATATTTACCTTCGCTAAAAAATTTTTTATACATCTAAAACAAATTTTTCGCTGCTTTCGGGATCTATTCGTAACTAAAAATTATAAAAAGTCTAAAATAGTGCTATTTACCTGAAGCTTTGAAACATTATCTTTCAAGCTTTAAAGCGTATACTCACAAATAAAAGTGATAAGTCAAAAAAAATTTGGCAAATAACATTTATATTTCAACAACTGCAGTCCAAAAAAAGGGAAAAAATCAATTGATTACAACATTATTTAGTTACTTTACGTGAAAAATTTAAGTATTTTTTGATAAAATTTGATTGTATTTAACCTGTCATCCATTCGGTTTAGTTTCTAATTGCACATTTTTACCGTCGCTTAAAATAATTCAATATATTTAAGACAAATCTTCGCTGCTGTCAGGATTTAATTATAGTTAAAAACTATCATATTACTAAACAAGTTCTATATATATCAAAAGATATATAACGCTTTCTTTTACGTTTTATAGCGTATACTAGAAAATAAAAGTGTTAGTTCTAATAAAATCTAGCAAATATCATATATATTTCCAAAACTGCAGTCTAAAAAAAGAGAGAAAATCATTTTATTAAAACATTCTATGGTTATTTCACGTTTAAAATTTAATTTTTTTTTCGACGAAATTCGATTGTAGTCAACAAAACATCAATTTCGTTTAGTTTCTAATAGCACACTTTTACCGTTGCTAAAAATTTTATAATATATTTTAAAAGAAAATTTTTCTACTATCTAGATTAACACGTTAAGCGCGACGCGTTTTTCTAAAACAATCCCGTTCAGGCTGCGCGCGTTGCCTTTTTTCTTTTAGAGTTCTCATATTACACGCTGCCAGTCATCGATGGTTGACGCGGCCTGAACGGAAAGTCCAGTGTCAACAACCGATAGCTGACGTGACGCTCAACGTGTTAAATCGTAGTAGAAAACTCTACAATTTCTAAAAAAGTGCTATATAACAGGAGCTATGAAACGTTTTCTTTCAAGCTTTAAAGCGTATACTTACAAATAAATGGTAGTAAGCACAAAAAATTTGGTATACATCATGTATATAAGGACTACTGCACAAAATAAAAAAAAGGAAAAAATCATTTAACTGCGACTTTTTTTGATTACTTTACGTGTATAACTACATTCTATTTCGACGAAACTTAATTGTAGTCAACATGACACCCATTCTGTCTTGTTTCTAATAGCAAATATTACCGTCGCTAAAAATTTTTCAATATACTTAAGAACAATGTTAGCTGCTTTCTGATTTTAACCGTAGTTTAAAACTATCAAATACCTAAAGAAATGCTATATAACAAAAGCTGTA
>NW_014570226.1:0-10286 GCF_001313835.1 Polistes canadensis
TTCTCTTAAGCGTCTGGCGAAAGAATAGACCGAATGTCCTCGATAATGGGCCCAGCAGGGCGTAAAAGCTCGGCGCCGAGTGGTGGGGATACGACCGTTAATATTGGACTAAAAAGGCGCGTTTTACAAAATGTTACTTTCTCGCTCATGATCGATTCCGATCGTACATAGTATATATATAATATATATAATATATAAAAGAAATAGTATATATATAACAAAAGCTATAAAACGTTTTCTTTCTAGTTTTAATACATATCCTAACAAATAAAAATTGTTGGGTCAAATAAACTCTAGCAGTTAAAATTTACATTTTACCAACTGCAGTCCAAAAAAGGGAAAAAATCATTTTATTACAAGTTTTTTCGGTTAATTTACGTGAAGAATTCAATTATTTTTTGACAAAATTTGATTGTAGTCAACAAAACATCTATTCTGTCTTGTTTCTAATAGCACATTTTACCGTCGCTAAAAATGCTTATATATATTTCAAAAAAATTTTTGCAACTTTCTGGATTAAATCGTAGTTAAAAACTATAAAATTTCTAAAAAAAGCTATATAACAAGAGCTATAAAACGTTTTCTTTTCAGATTTAAAGCGTATACTAACAAATAAAAAGTGTAATGTCCAATAAAGTCCAGCAAATATCATTTACTTTTTAGCAAATGCAGTAAAAGCAAAGAGAAAAAATCATCTTATTACAACTTTTTTTGGTTTCTTTACGTGTAGAATTCAATTCTTTTTCAACGAAAATAGTTTGTAGTAAACCTGACGATCATTCTGTCTTGGTTCTAATAGCACATTTTACCGTCACTAAAAATGTTTAAATATATTTAGAATGACATTTTATCTACTTTCTGGAATTATTCGTAGTTACAAACTGAAAAATTTCTATAATACTGCTAAATAACAAAAGCTATAAAACTTTTTCTTTCCAGTTTAAAGGCGTATACTAACATATAAAAAGTGTTAGGTCCTATAAAATCTAGCAAATAACATTTATATTTAAACAAATGCAGTCCAAAAAAAGGGAAAAAATTATTTCACTACAATTTTTTTTGGTTATTTTACGTGAAAAATACAATTCTTTTTCCACGCCAGTTGATTATAGTATACATGACGTCCATTCTGTTTTTTTTTTGTAGCAAATTTTTACCGTTGCTAAAAATGTTAAATTTTTTTTTAAAAGAAATTTTCGCTACTTTCTAAATTAAAATGTAGTTAAAAACTATAAAATTTCTAAAAAAAAGCTATATAACAAAACCTATAAAACGTATTCTTTTAAGTTTTAAAGCGTATACTAATTAATAAAAAGTGTTTGGTCCAATAAAATCTAGCAAATACCATTTATATTTTAACAACTGCAGTCCAAAAAAAAGAAAAAAATCATTTTATTACAACTTTTTTCAGTAACTTAACGTAAAGAATTCAAGTCTTTTTCTACTAAAATCGATTGTAGTAATCCTGACGTCTATTCTGTTTTGTTTATAGAAAAATTTTTAACGTTAGTAAAAAAATTTTTGTAGAAAGAAATTTTCGCTACTTTCTGGATTGAATTGTAGTTAAAAACTATTGAATTTCTAAAAAAGAGCTATATAACAAAACCTACAAAACGTATTCTTGAAAGTTTGGAAGCGTAAACTAACAAATGAAAAGTTTATGTTTCAATAAATTCTAGCAAATATAGTTTACTTTTTAACAACTACAGTTAAAGCAAAGAGAAAAAATCATCTTATTACAACATTTTGTATTTACTTCACGTGTAGAATTCAATTTTTTTTCAACGAAAAAGGGTTGCAGTAGACCTTAGGTTCATTCTGTTTTGTTTGTAGTAGCACATTTTTATTGTTGCTAAAAATGTTTAAATATATCTCAAAAGAAATTTTCGCTACTTTCTGGATTAAATCGTAGAAAAAAACTATAAAATTTCTAAAAAAAGCTATATAACAAAAGCTATAAAACGTTTTCATTCAAGTTTTAGAGCGTATAATAACAAATAAAAAGTTTAAGGTCCAATAAATTTTAGCAAATATCATTTACTTTTTAACAACTACAGTTAAAGCCAACAGAAAAAATTATCTTATTACAACTTTTTTTATGTTACTTGACGTGCAGAATTCAATTCTTTTTCGACGAAAATGGATTGTAATAAACCTAACGTTCATTCTGTTTTGTTTCTAAAAGAACATTTTACTGTCGCTAAAAATTTTTTAATATAATTTAAAAAAAATTTTCGCCACTTTCTTGATTAAATCGTAGATTAAAACTATTAAATTTCAAAAAAAGAGCTACATAACAAAACCTATAAAACGTATTCTTTCAAGTTTCAAAGCGTATACTAAAAAAAATAGTGTAATGTCCAGTAAATTCTAGCAAATATCATTTACTTTATAACAACTGCAGTTAAAGCGAAGAGAAAAAATCATCTTATTACAAATTTTTTTGGTTTCTTCACGTGTAGAACTCAATTCTTTTTCAACGAAAATAGATTGTAGTAAACCTAACGTTCATTCTGTTTTTTTTCTAATAGAACATTTTACAGTGTCTAAAAATATTTCAATATAATTCAAAAAAAATTTTTGATACTTTCTAGATTAAATCATAGTTAAAATCTATCAAATTTCTAAAAAAGAGCTATATAACAAAAAGTATAAATGTTTTCTTTTAAGTGTGAAAGCGTAAACTAACAAATAAAAAGTGTGAGGTCAAATAAAATCTAGCCAATAACATTTATATTTCGACAACTGTGGTCCAAAGAGGGAAAAAAATTATTTTATTAAAATTTTTTTGGTTATTTTTCAATAAGAATTAAATTCTTTTTCAGCGAAACTCGATTGTAGTAAACCAGACATCCAATCTGTTTTGTTACTAGTAGCACATTTGGCCTTCGCTAAAAATGTTTAAATATACTTAGAATGACATTTTAGCTACTTTCTAGAATTATTCGTATTTAATAACTAAAAAATTTCCATAATACTGCTATATAACAAAAGCTATAAAACGTTTTCATTCAGGTTTTAAAGCGTATACTAACAAATGAAAAGTGTAAGGTTCAATAAATTCTAACAAATATCATTTACTTTTTAACAACTGCAGTTAAAGCAATGAGAAAATAACATCTTATTACAACATTTTTTGGTTACTTCTCGTGTAGAATTCAATTTTTTTTCAACGAAGAAGGGTTGCAGTAGACCTGACGTTCATTCAGTTTTGTTCGTAGTAGCACATTTTTATTGTTGCTAAAAATGTTTTAATATATTTCAAAAGAAATTTTCGGTACTTTCTTAAATAAATCGTAGTAAAAAACTATAAAATTTCCAAAAAAAAGCTATATAACAAGAGCTATAAAACGTTTTCTTTTCAGATTTAAAGCGTATACTAACAAATAAAAAGTGTAATGTTCCATAAAGTCTAGCAAATACCATTTATATTTCAACAACTGCAGTCCAAACAAAGGAAAAAAATTATTTCACTACAATTTTTTTTTGTTATTTTACGTGAAAAATACAATTCTTTATCAACGAAACTCGATTGCAGTAAACCTGACATCCAATCTGTTTTGTTACTAGTAGCACATTTTTCTTTCGCTAAAAATGTTTAAATATATCTAGAATGGTATTTTAGCTACTTTTTGGAATTATTCGTAGGTAAAAACAAAAAATTTCTATAATACTGCTATATAACAAAAGCTATAAAACGTTTTCTTTCCAGTTTTAAGGTGTATACTAACATATAAAAAGTGTTAGGTCCTATAAAATCTAGCAAATAACATTTATATTTAAACAAATGCAGTCCAAAAAAAGGGAAAAAATCATTTTATTACAACTTTTTATGCTTACTTAACGAGAAGAATTCAATTCTTTTTCAACGGAACTCTATTCTAGTAGACCGGACATCCAATCTGTTCGGTTACTAGTGACACATTTTTGCCGTCACTAGAAATGTTTTAATATATTTGAAATAAATTTTTTTTTACTATCTGGTATAAATCGTAGTTATATTCTCTAAAATTTCCAAAAAGTGCTATATAACAAAAGCTATAAAACGTTTTCTTTCAAGTTTTAAAGCGTATACTAACTAATAAAAAGTGTTAATCCCAGTAAAATCAAGCCAATAACATTTATATTTCAACAACTGCAGTCAAACAAATGAAAAAAAATTATTTCACTACAATTTTTTTTTGTTATTTTACGTGAAAAATACAATTCTTTTTCAACGCAACTTAATTAAAGTATACATTACGTCCATTCTGTTTTTTTTTTTTGTAGCACATTTTTACCGATGCTAAAAATGTTTAATTTTTTTTAAAAAGAAATTTTCGCTACTTTCTATATTAAACTGTAGTTAAAAACTATTAAATTCCTAAATAAGAGCTATATAACAAAACCTATAAAACGTATTCATGTAAGTTTTAAAGCGTATACGAACTAATGAAAAGTGTTTGGTCAAATAAACTCTACCCAATAACATTTATATTTCAACAACTGCAATCCAAAAAAAGAAAAAAATCATTTTATTACAACTTTTTTTAGTAACTTAACGTAAACAATTCAATTCTTTTTCAACGAAAATTGATTGTTGTAATCCTGACGTCCATTCTGTTTTGTTTATAGCAGCACATTTTTACCGTTGCTAAAAATTTTTAATTTTTTTAAAAAGTACTTTTCGCTACTTTCTGGATTAAATTGTAGTTAAAAACTATTAAATTTCAAAAACAGAGCTATATAAAAAAACCTATAAAACGTATTCTTTAAAGATTTAAAGCATATACTAACAAATAAAAAAAGTTATGTCTAATGAAATCTAGCAAATATCAGTTACTTTTTCACAACTGCAGTCGAAGAAAAGTTAAAAAATCATTGTATTACAATTTTTTTGGTTACTTTACGTGTAGAGATCAATTCTCTTTTAACGAAACTCGATTGTAGTCAATCTGACATCTTATCTTTCTTGTTTCTAATAGCACATATTAACTGTCGCTAGCAATTTTTCAATATATTTAAAAAAATATTTTCCCACTTCCTGAATGAAATCGTTGTTAAAAACTATTAGATATATAGAGAAATGCTATATAACAAAAGCTATAAAACGTTTTCTTTTAAGTTTAAAAGCGTATATCAACAAATAAAAAAAGTAATGTCTAATGAAATCTAGCAAATATCATTTACATGTTGACAACTGCAGTCAAAGAAAAGAGAAAAAATCATTGTATTACAATTTTTTTTGGTTACTTTACGTGTGAAATTTAATTATTACTCGACGAAATTCGATTGTAGTAAACTCAACATCTATTCTGTTTAGTTTCTAATAGCACATTTTTACCTTCGCTGAAAAATTTTTAATATTTTTAAAAAGAAATTTTCGCTTTTTTCTGGATTAAATCGTAGTTAAAAATTATAAAATATCTAAAGAAGTTCTATTTACCAATAGCTATGATACGTTTTTGGTCCAGCTTTAAAGCGTATACTTACAAATTAAAAGTAATAAGTCCGATAAAATTTGGCAGACATCATTTATATTTAGACTACTGCAGTCAAAAGAAAGGGAAACAATCATTTTATTAACACTTTTTTTAGTTACGTCAATTGTGGAATTCAATATGTTTTCGACGAAACTCGATTGTAGTCAAGCATACAACTATTCTGTTTAGTTTCTAATAGCTCATTTAAACCGTCGCTATAAATTTTTTATTATATTTAAAAAGAAATTTTTGCTACTTTCTGGATTAAATCGTAGTTAAAAACTACAATATTTCTAAAAAAGTGCTTCATAACAAAAGCTACAAAACGTTTTCTTTTAGGCTTTAAAGCGTGTACTTACAAAAAAAAAAAGTTATGTCTAATAAAATCTAGCAAATATCATTTACTTTTTTACAACTGCAGTCGAAGAAAAGAGAAAAAAACATTGTATTACAATTTTTTTTGGTTACTTTACGTGTAGAATTCAATTCTTTTTCAACGAAACTTGATTATAGTCAATCTAACATGTATTTTTTTTGTTTCTAATAGCACATTTTTTCTTTCGCAAAAAATTTTTTATTAAATTTAAAAGAACATTTCGCTACTTTGTGAATTATATCTTAGTTAAAAACTGTAAAATTTCTATAAAATTGCTTTTTAACAGAAGCTATAGAAAGTTTTCTTTCAAAATTTAAAACGTATACTATCAAATAAAAAGTGTTATGTCCAATAAATTCAAGCAAATATCATTTATATTTTAAGAACTGCAGTCCAAAAAAAGAGAAAAAATTATTTTATTAAGACTTTTTTTAGTAAACTTACGTTTAGAATTCAATTCTCTTTTAACGAAATTTGATTGTAGTTAATCTGACATCTATTATTTCTTGTTTCTATTAGGACAGTTTTACCGTCGCTAGAAATTTTTCAATATTGTGACGTTCCTGCAATTAAACGAACAACCCCACAAAAATTTGACCTAATTTTAGCCACACCGTAGAGCTGGTACTTTGCCAGGGATACGGGCCAAAAGAGCCAGCACTAGTTAGTTCCAGAAAATATAAGTTGTACTTACTTTTGTTAAAGTATCAAGATGACCTTTGGATCGAATTGTGCTAACTCTCGATAATCCACGGACCTAACAGCTTCTGAATCGATTTGGTTGATTAAACGGTCGCAGGATTATGGTGTGATATGGGTTTTATCCATTAGATTAATGTCACTTTTTTACAGGTAAAACTAAAGTATATTCTTATATAAAATTACACAATTGATTACACAAAATAATGGAGAAGTCTATCTTCCTAGCCTTCTAAATAAAAAGACTACCTTGAAAAAGACTTCTCTTGTTTACCGTATAAAAGATACAAATCTTAAAGAGTTGTCTGTGGCTTTCTTAGAGGAAGAGAGACCCATAGGCACAAAACGTATAAGTATGTATTATTAAAAAGAGATAATTATTATTAAGTTAATATTTTCAAGAGTAAATAGTTTCGAGGTTGCCGGTAGACTGACTGGAGAGGAGTCTCTAGGCTCCCCACGTCAAGTCTTGTACGGTCGAGTTTAATAAAGACAAGTGATAATAATAATTGTTATATTACCTAAATATTGAATGATAAGTGTTGGTAATGTAGAAGCACGGAGTCGGTGATACCGACTTCCAAAAGACCGTTTACCGACTTCAGTTGTCGGTAAGTCAGATTTTTTTATAAGTGAATATCGACATACGTTTTATGATTACCGTATGCTGTCCAAAAATGATAATTATCGATTGCGTTAATAATAGCGCCCAATACAAATAGACTTTACAATGAATATAATATAAGGTGAACCATCTTACGGTTATTTGTTATACAACGGTAAAATATACTAGTAATCGTATCGTAACCACGCGCAAATGTTAATAATATAATGTAGTAATATTAATAATAATGTAATAAAAGGAAATAATATAATATAATGTTATTAATAAAAATATGTAACAAGCAAAATTTTAAAAAATTTTATAATTATGACAGGAGGACAAATCACAATCTTTTGGGTAGATCGTTCGGTATACCAAACCGTTAGTAGGACGTGACAATATATTTAAAAAGAAATTTTACCCACTTTCTGGAGAAAATTGTAGTTAAAAACTGTCACAAATCTAAAGAAATGCTATATAACAAAAGCTATAAAACGTTTTCTTTAAAGTTTTAAAGCGTATACTAACAAATAGAAAAAGTTATGTCTAATGAAATCTAGCAAATATTATTTACTTTTGCACAACTGCAGTCGAAGAAAAGAGAAAAATTCATTTTCTAACAACTTTTTTTGGTTACTTAACGTGTAGAATTCAATTCTTTTTAGACAAAATTCATTTGTAGTCAACCTTACATCTATTCTGTATAGTTTCTAATAGCACATTTTTTCTTTTGCTAAAAATTTATTATTATATTTAAAAAGAAATTTGTGCTACTTTCTGGATTAAATCGTAGTTAAAAACTATAAAATTTCTAAACTAGTGCTTTATAACAAAGGTTATAAAATGTTTTCTTTCAAGTTTAAAAGCGTACACTTACAAATAAAAAGTGTTTAATCTGATAAAATCCAGCAAATATCATTTTTATTTAAAGAACAGCAATCTAAAAAAAGAGAAAAAATCATTTTATTAAAACTTTTTTTGGTTACTTCAAGTGTGGAATTTAATATTTTTTCGACGAAACTCGATTGTAGTCAAGCATACATCTATTCTGTTTAGTTTCTAATAGCACATTTTTACCTTCGGTTAAAAATTTGTAATATATTTAAAAAGAAATTTTTTCTTTTTTCTGGATAAAATCGCAGTTAAAAACTATAAAATTTCTAAAAAAGTGCTTCATAACAAAAGATATAAAACGTTTTCTTTTAAGTTTTAAAGCTTATACTAACAAATAAAAAGTGTTAACTACGAAATATTTTAGCAAACATCATTTATATTTAGACGACTGCAGTCAAAAGAAAGGGAAAAAATCATTTTATTATTACTTTTTTTGGTTACTTTACGTGTAAAATTTAATTCTTTTCGACGAAATTCGACTGCAGTAAACTCAACATCTATTCTGTTTAGTTTCTAATAGCACACTTTAACCTTCGCTATAAAATTTTAACTATATTTAAAAAAAAATTGTAGCCACTTTCTGGATAAAATCGTATTAGGTGTACAAATAAGTTTCCGTCGTTTTTTTATTAAAAATTAGGTTTTTTATCTAGAAGAATAGTAATTTTAAGGTTATTTAAAATACTGTCTATCACTTGCAATGACTTTTTCCCATCTCTCTAGCCACATTCAGATCCCACGTCGGAAGAACTCCTTGTCTTTTAAAGCTATCTACGAATCAACCCAATTTTTGGTATCTTCATATGATTTGAACCGCTGCTCCGACGGAGCATGTACCATGGACCGAAATAGGTGATAATCGGACTGTTCAATGTCTGATGAATACGGCGTGTGGGGTTACACTTCCCAATCAAGTGTTTCCAAATACTTTTTCACGGGAGCCGCTACATGTGGACGAGCATTGTCATGCAGGAGAATAATTTTTTCGTGTCTAGAATAGTATTAAGAGCGTTTTTTCTTCAGAGCTTAGCTCAATCTCATTAATTGTGTTCGATAGAGGCCTCCGGTGATTGTTCCGCTCGGATTAAGCAACTAATAATACACTACACAAAGCTGATCCCACCAAATACACAGCATGAGTTTTTTTCCGTGAATATTCGGTTTTGCTGTTGATGGTAACGCATAGCTTGGTTATCCCCATGATTTTCTTCTTTTTGGATTATCATAATGAATCCATTTCTCGTCACCAGTGATGATACGATAAGACAAACCCTTTTTTTTATGTCTAGCAAGCAGTATTTCACTTAAGCATAATCAGCGTTCAATATCTCTCGGCTTTAATTCGTACAGAACCCAATTTCCTTGTTTGTTAATCATTCCTAATGATTTTAAACGATGTGACACTGCTTGCTGAGTGACTTCTAATGTTACAGCCAGTTCTTTTTGTGTTTGAGATGAATCTTCCTTTAATATTTCCTCCAATTCTGCATCCTTGTAAATTTTTGGCCTTTCACTGCGATCTTTGTCTTCTACGTCAAAATCACTGTTTTTTTACTTTTGAAACAACTCACGACACGTTCTCTCACTTAAAGCAGTCTCACCATATGCTTCTACGAGCAATCGATGCGCCTCAGCAGGAGATTTCTTTATATTAAAGAAGTAAACTAATATTTCCCGCAAACGACGCTTATTTGGCTTAAATTTGGACATTTTCGACTAAAAAAAATTATATTTTACCAATATGAAATCAATAATAATAATAGGTTATATTGTTCTTAAACATTTAAACTAATTTTTAAGCAGGATATTATCTGCGAAAGTTAACGGAAACTCCGCGCCGCGTTATCTACATTAAAACGGCGAATACTTATTTGTACATCTAATAGTTAAAAACTATCAGATATCTAAAGAAATGCTATATAACAAAAGCTATAAAACGTTTTCTTTTAATGTTAATATAATCAAGATTTTTTTCCTTATCCAAAATTTATTAATATTATTACTAAATTTACTCTTAGGGAGGTTGTTTTTTGGACGGGTTTAATTAAGATGAACACTATATTTATCCGTCGAACGTCTCGTCTCTATTTGAGACTTCCTCAGCAACTAAAATTATTTATTATGACATATTATTTTATATACAAATACCAAAAAGAAAACTTACAATTCATAGCGTTATTTTACCTTGATAGTTATGTTCATAAGTCAATATAACATCATTTTTATTACAGTCATAAGTTTTCACTATCTT
>NW_014570226.1:12296-14936 GCF_001313835.1 Polistes canadensis
ATTTTTCATTTATTAAGCTGTTTAATTTTTTTATATTATTGCTTTTTATAATTTTAAATTTGTCTTCATATTTATTGTTGAACCATGTTGTGCAATTCCTGTAATCATTCGTTGTTAATTTTTTTATCAAAATGTTAATTGTTGTTTCTATATTTTTCTCCAATATCCTAATTTTCCATGCTGTGACCTTTATTTCTAAATTAATTATCTTTTTTTGGAGAAATCTTTTAAGTTTTAAAGCGTATACTTACAAATAAAAAGTGTTTAGTCCAATAAAATCCAGCAAATATCATTTACAATTTAACAATTGCAGTCCAAGAAAAGTGAAAAAATCATTTTATTACGACTTTTTTTGGTTACTTCAAGTATGGAATTCAATATTTTTTCGACGAAACTCGATTGTAGTCAAGCATGCATCTATTCTATTTAGTTTCTAATAGCACTTTTTTACCTTCGCTTAAAAATTTGTAATATATTTAAAAAGAAATTTTTGCTACTTTCTGGATTAAATCGTAGTTAAAAACTATAAAATTTCTAAAAAAAGTACTTTATAACAAAAGTTATAAAACGTTTTCTTTCAAATTTTAAAGCTTATACTAACAAATAAAAAGTGGTATGTGCAATAAATTCTAGCAAATATCATTTACATTTCAACAATTGCAGTCAAAAAAAAGAGAAAAATTCATTTTATTAGGACTGTTTTTAGTTACATTACGTGTAGAATTCAATCCTCTTTCCACGAAACTCGATTGTAGTCAATCTGGCATCTATTCTTTCTTGTTTCTAATAGCACATTTTTACCGTCGCTAGAAATTTTTCAATATATTTAAAAAGAAATTTTACCCACTTTCTGGATAAAATCGTATTAGGTGTACAAATAAGTTTCCGTCGTTTATTAATTAAAAATTGAGTATTTATTCTAGAAGAATAGTAATTTTAAGATTATTTAAAATACTGTCTATCACTTGCAATGACTTTTTTCCATCTCTCTGGCAACATTCACATCCCACGTCGGAAGAACTCCTTGTCTTATGAGGCTACCTACGAATCAACTCAACTTTTGGTATCTTACTATAATTTGAACCGCTGCTCCGACAAAGCATGTACCATGTACCGGAATAGGTGATAATCGGACTATTCAATGTCTGGTAAATACGCCGAATGGGGTAACACTTCCTAATCAAGTGTTTCCAAATACTTTTTCACGGGAGCCGCTACATGTGGACGAGCATTGTCATGCAGGAGAATAATTTATTCGTGTCTAGAATAGTATTGAGAGCGTTTTTCCTTCAGAGCTCGGCTAAATCTCATTAATTGTGTTCGATAGAGGCCTCCGGTGATTGTTCCGCTCGGATTAGGCAACTAATAATACACTACACCCAGCTGATCCCACCAAATACACAGCATGAGTTTTTTTCCGTGAATATTTGGTTTTGCTGTTGATGTTAACGCATAGCTTGGTTATCCCCATGATTTTCTTCTTTTTGGATTATCATAATGTATCTATTTCTCGTTACTAGTGATGATACGATGTAACAAACCCTTTTTTTATGTCTAGCAAGCAGTATTTCACTTAAGCATAATCAGCGTTCAATATCTCTCGGCTTTAATTCGTACRGAACCCAATTTCCTTGTTTATTAATCATTCCTAATGATTTTAAACGATGTGAGACTGCTTGCTAAGTGACTTCTAATGTTACAGCAAGTTCTTTTTGTGTTTGAGATGAATCTTCCTCTACAATTTCTTTCAATTCTGCATCCTCTTAAATTTTTGGCCTTCAACTGCGATCTATGTCTTCTACGTCAAAATCACTGTTTTTTAATTTTTAAAACCACTTACGACACGTTCTCTCACTTAAAGCAGTCTCACCATATGCTTCTACGAGCAATCGATGCTCCAGAGCAGGAGATTTCTTTATATTAAAAAAGAAATTTAATATTTCCCGCAAATAACGCTTATTTAGCTCAAATTTGGACATTTTCAACTAAAAAAAATTATATTTCACCAATATGAAATCAATAATAATAATAGGTTATATTGTTCTTAAACGTTTAAACTAAATTTTAAGCAGGATATTATCTACGAAAGTTAACGGAAACTCCGCGCCGCGTTATCTACAATTAAACGGCGGAAACTTATTTGAACAGCAAATAGTTAAAAACCATCAGATATCTAAAGAAATCCTATATAACAAAAGTTATAAAACGTTTTCTTTTAAGTTTTAAAGCTTATACTAACAAATAAAAAGTGTTATGTCCAATAAATTCTAGCAAATATCAATGAACTTTCAACAACTGCAGTCAAAAAAAAGAGAAAAATTCATTTTATTAAGACTTTCTTTAGTTACTTTACGTGTAGAATTCAATTCTCTTTCGACGAAATTCAAATGTAGTCAACCTGACGTACATTCTGTCTTGTTTCTAATAGCACATTTTACCGTCGCTAAAAATGTTTTCATATATTTCAAAAACAATTTTCGCTACTTTCTGGATTAAATCGTAGTAAAAAACTATAAAATTTCTAAAAAAAAGCTATATAACAAAAGCTATAAAACGTTCTCTTTCAAGTATTAAGCCGTATACTAACAATTAAAAATAGTTATGTCCAATAAAATCATGCAAATATCATTTACTTCTCAA
>NW_014570226.1:16200-17510 GCF_001313835.1 Polistes canadensis
TTTTTGATTACTTCACGAATTGAATTCAATTATTTTTCGACAAAATTCGATTGTAGTCAACCAAATATCTATTCCGTTTAATTTCTAATATCACATTTTTACCTTCTCTAAAAAATTTTTATTATATTTAAAAAGAAATTTTCGCTAATTTCTGGATAAAATCGTAGTTAAAACCTATAAAAATCTAAAAAAGTGCTATTTTTTAGAAGCTGTAAAACGTTTTCATTCTTGTTTTAAACCGTATACTTACAAATAAAAAGTGCTATGTCCAATAAGATCTAGCAAATATCATTGACTTTTCGACAACAGCAGTCGAAGAAAAGAGAAAAAATCATTTTATTACAATATTGTTTGGTTACTTCACGTGTAGAATTCAATTATTTTTCGAAAAAATTCGATTGTAGTCAACCTAACAACCATTCTGTTTTGTTTCTAGTAGCACAAATTTACCGTCGCTAAAATCATTTTAATATATTTAGAAAAAATTTTCGCTACTTTCTGGATTAAATCGTAGTTAACAAACTATAAAATTTCTAAAATAGAGCTATTTACCAGAAGCTATGAAACGTTTTCGTTTAAGCTTTAAAGCGTATACTTACAAATAAAAAGTGTTACGTCCGAAAAAATTTATATTTGGACAACTGCAGTCAAAAAAAAAGGGAAAAAATCATTTTATTACGACTTTTTTTTGTTACTTTACGTGTAGAGTTCAATTCTCTTTCGACGAAACTCGATTGTAGTCAACCTGACATTTATTCTTTCTTGTTTCTAATAGCACATTTTACCGTCGCTAAAAATTTTTGAATGTATATAAGAAAAATTTTTACTGCTTTTTAGATTAAATAATAGTTTAAAACTATCCGATAACTAAAAAAGTGCTTTATAACAAAAGCTATAAAACGTTTTCTTTCCAGTTTTAAAGCGTATACTAACAAATAAGAAGTGTTAGTTCTAATAAAATCTAGCAAATAAAATTTATATTTTAACAACTGCTGTCCAAAAAAAGGGAAAAAATCTTTTTATTACAACTTTTTTTGGTTACTTTACGTAAACAATTCAATTCTTTGTAAACGAAACTTAATTGTAAGAAACCTGACATCCATTCTGTTTTGTTTCTAGTAGCACATTTTACTGTCGCTAAATATGTTTTTATATATTTAAAAAGAAATTTTCGCTACCTTCTAAATAAAATCGATGTTAAAAACTATAAAATTTCGAAAAAAATGCTACATAACAAAAGCTAAAAAACGTTCTCTTTCAAGTATTAAGCCGTATACTAACAATTAAAAATAGTTATTTCCAATAAAATC
>NW_014570226.1:18035-29260 GCF_001313835.1 Polistes canadensis
CGTATACTTACAAATAAAAAGTGTTATGTCCAAAAAATCTTAGCAAACATCATTTATATTTCGATTACTGCAGTCAAAAAAAGAAAAAAAATCATTTCATTACAAAATTTTTTGGTTACTTTCCGTGTAGAATTCAATACTTTTTCGACGAAAATCGATTGTAGTCTACCTGACATCCATCCTTGTTAGTTTCTAATAGCACAGTTTTACCGTCGCTAAAAATTGTTTAATACATTAAAACGAAATTTAAGCTACTTTTTTAGTTAAATCGTAGTTAGAAACTATAAAATTTCTAAAAAAGTGCTATATAACAAAAGCAATAAATCGTTTCCTTTTAAGCTTAAACGTATATTTACAAATAAAAACTGGTAAGTCCAATAAAATTTGGCAAATATCATTTATTTTTTAACAACTGCAGTAAAAAAACAGAATAAATCATTTTATTACAATTTTTTTTTGTTACTTTACGTGTAGAATTCTTTTCTTTTTCGACGAAGTTCGATTGTAGTCAACCTGACTTCTATTCTGTTTAGTTTGTTATATCACATTTTGACCTTTTCTAAAAATTTCTAAATATATTTAAAAGAAATTTTTGCTTCTTTCTGAATTAAATCGTGGTTGAAAACAATAAAATTTTTAAATAAGTGCTATTTAACAGAAGCTAAGAAACGTTTTCTTTCAAGCTTTGAAGCGTATACTTACAAATAAAAAGTTTAATTTTAAAAAAATTTAGCATGTATCATTTATAGTTCGACTACTGCAGTTCAAAAAAAAGAAAAAATCGTTTTATTAAAGCTTTTTTTGGTTACTTTACTTGTAAAATTTATTTTTTTTTTGACGAAACTCGGTTGTAGTCAACCTGATATTCATTCTGTTTAGTTTTTGATGGCACATTTTTACCGTAGCTGAAAAGTTTCCAATATATTTAAAAGAAATTTCTACTGCTTTCTGGATTAAATTGTGGTTAAAAACTATCAGATTTCTAAAGAAGTGCTGTTGTGTATCCTACGCAATGAGTGAGTAGGGCGAAGCGCCGGCATATGTGCGGCCCTGCCAAGGAGTGAGACACGCGCGACAAAGCAGTATCTTTGTCTTTTGTGGTAACCACGGTAGCGCCAAGATGTTTGTAAGGGCTCCTTTTTTCTTCTAGCTCGCGTTCTCCCACTACATTTATTACGCCAATCACATGTATCGACAGCCGCGTTATGCTCGGGCTTTTCGATGGTTGGTGCAGCATTGCATCGCTTTTTTGTATAAGGCTCAGCGCGTTCTTGCGCCTAGCATCACTCTTGATTCATCACGCGTGATGCATCGCTCGAGATTCATCTAGCTTCGATAGCTGAGACTTGTGAGAACTACTTCAAGGAGAATTATTTGTATTGCGCAATGCTACATCATTTAAGTTCATCCAGCGACAAGGGACAAGGCGGTCCTGCATGTGGCCAGAATTATCCTGATTTGTACGGATTCTTCGTCAACGTTTTCAACCAGGGTTTTTATGCTGAAAGGATTTTCCCTGACGAGCCAAATAAAGCGTACTTTTTAGTACTGACTGGGCTCAAATATATTTGTTATTGTGTTTTTTTTTTCTATCCTCCTTTCCATTAATAAACAATCTCGATATCACCCGTGAGGGCATTTTTCGATTCATTACAATCCACTGGAGTACCGATTAAGGCATCGGTCGCATCAACAAGTGCTAAAAAACAAAAGCTTTAAAACGTTTTCTTTTAAGCATTGAAGCGTATACTTACAAATAAAAAGTGTTAAGTCCGAAAAAATCTAGCAAATATCATTTATATTTCGACCACTTCTTTCAAAAAAAGAAAAAATCATAATATTACAAATTTTTCTGGTTACTTTACGTGTAGAAATCAGTTCTTTTTCGACGAAATTCGATTAAAGTTAATTAGACATCCAATCGTTCTAGTTTCTAATAGCAAATTTTTCAAATCCGTGAAATTTTCTGAATATATATAAAAGAAATTTTTGCTACAAATATTTCTATTTAGGTTGCATGTGCAATTGCAGTTGCAGTTGCTGCTTTATTTGTAGTTAAAGTTGAAGTTGCAGCTACATGTGAAGCAGCATTTGAATTTGCAGTTAGCGTTGCAGATAAACCTTAAATTGCATGTTCATTTTAGGTCGCAGTTGCAGCTGCATGTGAAGCAGCCTTTTCATTTGCAGTTAGCGTTGCAGATAAAATTTCAGTTTCTTTTGCAATTTTAGTAGCAGTTTTATTAGCAGTTGCAGTTGAATGTGCAATTATCGTTTCATTTGCAATTGTAGTTATAGGTGAATTTGCAGTTTCATATTAATGTACAGCTGCAGTAGCAGTCGCAGAAGCGTGTGCAGTGGCAGTTTCATTTGCATTTAAAGTTGCAGTACAAGTTTGCAGTAGCATACGCAATAGCAGTTTCATCTGGAGTTCTAGTTGCCTTGTCAGTTACAGTTGTATTTGCCTTTGCAGATTCAGTTACATGTGTAGTTGCTGTTGCAGCTCTAAGTGCAGTTGTAGTGGCATCTGCAGTCACAGTCGTTATTTTACTTGCAGTTGTATTTGCATTTGCAGATTCAGTTGCATGTAAAGTTTCATTTTGATAGCTAATACAGTTAGTAGTGCACATAAAGTTGCATATGCACATGCTAAGATAATTGCAGTTGAATATGCAGTAGCATTTTTCTTTAAAGATGCATTTGTAATTGCATTGGAAGATGCAGTTGCATGTGCAGTTGCAGTGGCATATGCATTTGCAGTTGCGGGTAAATTTGTGGTTGAATATGCAGTTGCAGTAGCATTATCAGTTGCAGTGCAGTTGCAGTTTCAAGTGCAGATGCATTTGCATTTGCAGTTGCAATTGCTAATGTGTTTTTATTTATATATTGTTATAGCAGTTTTATTAAAAGTTACCGTTTTAGTAGCAGTTGCATGTGCATTTGCGGGTGCATGTGTAGTTGCATCTGCAGTTACAGTTGCAATTGCATTAACATATGATGTTGCTGTTGCAGTTTTATTTGCAGTTACATTTGCATTTGCGGTTGCAGGTAAATTGAAGTTTTATATGAATGTGCAGCTGCAGTAGCTGTTGCAGTAGCAGTTTCATCCGCAGTTTTAAGGGACTTTTTAGTTTCAGTTTTATTAGTATTTGCAGATTTAGTTGCATGTGTAATTGCATATGCCGTAGCAGTAGCAGTTGCATGTGCAGTTGCATTTACAGTTGACTTTTTAGTTGCAGTTGCATTTGCTTTTGCAGAAGCAGTTGCATGTGCTGCTGCAGTACTCTCGGCAGAGTCAGTCGCCTTTTAGTTGCAGTAGCATTTGCATTTGCAGATACAGTTGCATTTGCCGTTACAGTTTCAATTGCAATAGCAGTTGGTAGTGCATTTTCAGTAGAATATACATGGGCTGTTGTAGTTGTTGTAGCATGTGCAATAGTAGTTGCAGTTGCAGGTAAATGTGCAGTTGCAGTTGCTTTTTTAGTTGCAATTGTATATGCATTTGCAGATGCAGTTGCATGTACAGTTGCAGTGGCTTAGGCAATTAAAGTTGCGGTTAAATTTGCAGGTAAATATACAGTTGCAGTGGAATTATCCGTTACAGTGCAGTTGCAGTTTTATGTGCAGTTTCAGATATATTTAAAGTTGTTCGTGCAGTTGCAGTTGCAGTTGCAATTGCAATTGCGAATTCGTTTATTTGGCATATGTAGTTGTAGTTTTATTAAAAGTTATTGTTTCAGTAGCAGTTGCATGTGCATCTGCAGGTGCATGTGTATTTGCAGTTACAGTGGTATTTGCAATTTGAGTTGTTTGTGGATTTGCAATTGCATATTTATGTGCAGTTTTAAAGGCCTTTTTAGTTTCAGTTTTATTTGTATTTGCAAATTTAGTTGCATGTGTAGTTGCCTGTGCCATAGCAGTTGCAGTTACATGTACAGTAGCATTTGCAGTTAGTGGTTTATTTTCAGTAGAATATTTATGTGCTGTTGTAGTTGCTGTAGCATGTGCAATAGTAGTTGCAGTTGCAGTTAAATGTGCAGTTGCATGTGCAGTTGCAGTTGCTTTTTTAGTTGCATTTGTATATGCATTTGCAGATGCAGTTTCATGTACAGTTGCAGTTGCAGTTGCTGGTGCATTTTTATTTGCAAATTTAGTTGATGTGGCCTTGAAAGTTACTGTTTTAGTTAAAGTTGCAAGTGCATTAGCAGTAGAGTTAACATGTAAAGTTGTATTTTTAACTGTATGTTCTGTTGCAGTTGCAGTTGCCTGCGCAGTTCTTAGTTTATCTGCAGTGAAATATGCTGTTGCAGTTTCATTTTCTGTTGCAGTGGCAGTTGCAGTTGCATGTGCAGTTGTAAATGCAATTGCATGTGCAGTAGCAATTGCAGTTTTTAATACATTTTTATTTACATATGTAAGTAATGTTGCAATAAAAGTTCTTGGTATTGTAGCAGTTGCATGTGCATTTGCAGTAGCAAAGAAATATCTTGATATATCTGCATTTGCATGTGCAGTTTCTGTCGCAGTTGCACGTTCATTTGCAGTTTCTGTAGCATGTGAGGTGCAGTTGCATGTGCCGTAGTAGTAGAATTTGGGGTTAAATTTGCAGTGAATCTGCATAAAATGTTTTCTTTGCAATTGCTGCTGCATTTGCAGTTGCAGTCGCAGATGTATATCTGATTGCAAGTAAAGTAGCTGTTGCAGTAGCAGCAGCGTTTACAGTTGCAAATGCAGTTGCAGTTGCATTTGCAGTTGAAGTAGCAGTAGAACTTGCATTTGCAGAGTATTTACATATGCATTAGAAATTGCAATTGCATGTGCAGTGCAGTTGCATTTGCATGTTTAGTTACATTTTTTGTTGCAGCAGCTTGTGTAATAGCATTTGCATTTTCTATTGCCGTTGCAGATATAAGTACAGAAACATAGACAGTTTCAGTTGCAGTTGCATGTGCAGATGCAGTAGTAGTTGCATTTGCATAAATAGTTTTAATTTAGGTAGCATTTGCAGTTTAATTTGCAATTGCACTTGCAGTTTACGTTGCAGCTGCATGCTAAGTAACATTTGCATGTAAGTTGCTGATAGAAAATATTTTGCATGTGCAGCTGCTGCTGCTTGTAAAGCAGCATTTGCATTTGCAGTTAGCGTTGCAGATAGACTTTAAGTGGCATTTGCGGTTAAGGTATCAGTTGCATGTGTAATTCATGTGGCAGTTGCATAGGCAGTTGCGGTTGCTGGTGTATTAAAAGTTAAATATGCAGTTGCAGTTGCATTAGGAGTTTTAATGCAGTTTTAGTTGCATGTGCAGTAAAGTGGCATGTACAGATACTGTTTGTAAAGTATTTGTAGGTGAATCTGCAGTTTTAGTGGCATTTTTAGATATAGTGGCAGCTGCAGTTGCATATGCAGTGCAGTTGCAGTGGCATTTGCCGTTGCAGACTTCGTTTAGGCTGCATGTAAAGTTGCATTTTTATTTGCAGTTGCTGTTGCAGACATAAGTCAAGGGGCATATGCATTTTCAGATTCATTTTTTTGTGCAGTTGGATGTGCAGTGGCAGTAGCATTTGCAATTGTATGAGCAATGAGGCTGCATAAGATGTTTTATTTACAATTGCATATCCATTCGCCGTTGCAGTTGCAGGTGTATGTCTAATGGCAAGTGCAGTTGTCGTATCAGTCGCAGCAGCATGTACAGTTGTAAATGCAATTGCAGTTCATTTGCAGTTAAAGTTGCTTGTGTATTTGCAGTGGAATATGCTGCTACAGTTGCCTTTAAAGATGCTATGGCATTTGCAGTTGTATGTTCTGAGAAGCTGCAAATGCGGTTTTTATTGCAATTGCGTGTGCATTTGCAGATGCAGTCGCAGATGTTTGTATAGTGACATATGCAGTGGCAGTTGTGTTAGTAGCTGCATGTACAGTTGCCTTTGCAGATGCAGATTTATGTGCAGTTGCAGTTGCTAGTAAAGTTGCAGTTGTAGTTGCATTTGCTGTTTTATGTGCCATTGCTATAGCACCTGCATCTACATTTGCAGGTGCTAATAAAATTGCAGCTCTATGTGGCGCTAAAGTTTTGGTTGCTTTGCATAGGCAATTGCAGATGCATGTTTAATTGCAATTCCAGTTGCATTTGCAGTTGCATTAGCAGTGTCAGTTTTAGTTGCCTGGACAGGTGCAAGTACAGTTTTATGTGCTGTTGCTAATGCAGTTACAGTTTTATATGCTTTAAATGGTTCACGTGCTGTTTATGCAGCAGTTTCTGGTGCATAGCTAGTTGCTTGTGGATGTAAAGTTTCAACTGCAGTGGAATCGGCAGTTGAATGTGCAGTTACTTTTGCAGTTAACTATTTAGCTGCAAGTACAGGTTTAGTTGCAGGTACATTTTTTGTGGCAGTTGCAGTAGCTTTTGMATTTGCAGGTGTAGAAGCATTTTTATATGCTGTTTCAGTTGCAATTGCAGCTGCAGTTGTAGTTGCAGATTCTTTTGCTGTTGCAATTGCCGCTGCAAAGTCATTTGCTGCTGCAGTTTTAGTCGCATTTGCAGTTGCCATTGCAGTAGCGGATGTATGTAAATGTGTCTGTCTATGTGCAGTGGCAGTTGCATGTTCAGAAGTAGTTGCAATTGCTTTAGCATGTGCAATTGCAGGTGCATTTGCAGTTGCATTTGCCGTTGTTGTTAGATTTTTGTTTGCTGTTGCACGGTCGTTAGCATGTTTATGTGCAGTTTTGTTTCTATTTCAGTTGCAGCAGCAGTTGCAGTTGTAGTCGCCTTGGCATCTGAGGTACAAGTTAGTTTGCAGTTGCAGTTGCAGATGTATTTGCAATTAGAGTATTAGTTTTTGTAAAAATAGCAGTTGCATTTGCTTAAGCAGTAGCTGTTGTAGTCGCAGGGGCTATTTTCGTTGCATTTGCCGTTGCAGCTGCAGTTACTGCTTCATGTACAGTTGCAGGTGATTGTGCAGTAGCAGTTTTAGCTGCCTTTGCAGTAGCATGCGCCGTTAGAGCTGCAGTTGCTATGGCATAGCTAATTGCTGGTGTATGCGCAGTTGCAATTGCTGTTGCATTGTTCATTGTATGTGCATGTGCTGCTGCTGTGGCAGTTGTAGTAGCAATTGCAGTTAAAGTTACAGATGCAGTTATAGTTGCATGTACGGTTTTATGTACAGTAGCAGTAGCAGTTGCATGTGCTAAAGAAGTTGCAGTAACGGATTCTTGTGCAAGTTTAGGTGCAATTGCAATTGCAGATACATTTTTTTTGCTTTTTAAGCTGCCGTAGCATAAGTAGTAGCAGAGACATGTTTAGTTTCAGTAGACGTTGCATTTTTAGTATCAGTAGCAGTTTCATATGCAGTGGCCAAAGCATGTGCAACTGCTGGTGCATTGGCAGTAGCAGTTGCATTTACTGTAGCATTTAAAGTTCCAGGTGCTTGTGTAGTGGCAGTTGTAGTTACATTTACATTAGCATTTGAAGTTTTAATTGCTGTTTCTCATGCATGTAAAATTTTATTTTAAATGTTCAGTTGCATGTGCTTTTGGAGATTCTTTTGCCGTTGTATGGTCAGTTGATTGTGCATGTGCAGTTTCAGTAGCAGTTGTATTTGCATGTGCTGTTCGGGTTTAGGTTTTTTGTAAAAAGTCGTTTGCAAGAGCAGTTACTGTTGCAGTTGCACGTTTAGTTGCAAGTACAGCAGCTGCAGTTGCATGTGCTGTTGCAGTTGCAGTGCTATAGGCATGTGCAGGTGTAAGTTCATGTGCAGTTGCAGTGCTATAGGCATGTGCAGGTGTAAGTTCATGGGCAGTTGCAGAAGCAGTTGACATAGCAGAAACGTGTGCTCTAGCATTTTCAGTAGCGATTGCATGGGCAGTTTTAAGTTTATGTGTTGTTGCAGTAGCAGATTCATTTGCAGTATCAGTAGCTTTTGCATTTGCTGGCGCAGTAGCAGTTGGAGATTTCTTGGCAGCTGCAGGTTCTGGTACATGCTTATTTGCAGTCGCAGAGGCATGTGCAGTTTCAGTTCAGTTGTAGTTACAGTTGCATTAGCATTTGCAGTAGCATGTGAAGTTACGGATGCAGTTTTCGTTGCATTGTGAAATAGCAGGCTGCGTAGCAGTTGCAGTAGCTATTCTATGTTTAGTGGCAGATGCAATTGCTGTTGCAGCTTCATTTGTAGTTGCAGTTGTAGTTGACGTTGCAATTTACAGTGGATGATTAATGAGCAATTGTATTTGCAGTTGCATTTGCTGGAAACTGAGCAGTTGCTGTTGCATGAACCGTTTAAACTGCAGCTTTTGTTGCCCAGTTTGATGTTAGTTCATGTAAAGTTGCAATTAGCAGTAAAATTGCAGTTGACTGTGCAGTTGCTGCTGGAGTTTACAGTGCAAATGCAAATACAAATGCAGTTTATTTTGCATTTGCTGTTGCAATTGCAGCAGCAGTTGCATGTGTCGGTTTAGGTGCATTTGCCATTGCATTTGCCGTTAGAAGGGCATGTGCAGTTGCATTTGCAGTTTTTGTTAAAGTTTTATATGCAGATGCAGTTGCATGTGCTGTTGCAGTTGAATTTGCAAAAGAAGTTGCAGGGAAACTTGCAGTTGCATGTGCATGTGCTGTAGCAGTAGCAGTTGCGTTTGCATGTGCAGTTGCAGTTGCAGATGCAGTAGCATGCGCACTTCCAGTTTCGTCTGCAGTTGCAGTTGCATTTACAATAACAGTTATTATTGCATTTAAAGTTGCTAATGCTTGAGCTGTTGTAATTATAGTAGCATGTGCAATGGCAATTGCAGTTGTAGTTGCCTCTGCAGTTAAAGATGCAGTGAGAGTTGCAGTTGTATGGGCAGTTTAAGTAGACTTTGCCGTTTAATGTGCAGTAGTATTGGCAGTTTAATAAGCTTGTTTAGCTGCAGTTGCATGTACATTTTTAAATGCAAATGCAGATACATGTTTAGTTGCTGTGAGATGTGCAGTATTAGTTGAATATTTAGTGAAATTGGAAGTAGCATTTGCATTTGCAGTTAAAGTAGCAGTTGCAGTTGTAGTTGCATGTTTAGTTGTTTTTGCTTTAGTTGTTCTATGTGCAGACTTTGGTTCAGGTGCCGGGTAAAATGCAGTTTTAATTGCAGTTGCATGTGTTTTGCATTTGAAGTTGCCGATAAAGGATCGGATGCTGGTGCATGTAATGTTGTAGTAGCAGTTTTATGTGCAGTCGTGTTGGCAGTTATTGTGGCATGTGCAAGTGTAAGTGTATGTTTAATTGCAGGTGCAATCGCATTTGCAGTTTTGTTTGCTGTTTCTGTTTTATTTTGCTTAAGATACAGTTGCTGTTGCATGCGCAGTATCAAGTGCAGGTGCAGCTAATGTTCATTGTCAGTAGCAGATAGATTATAGTCGCATATGCTTTTGTTAGTGTAATAGCAGTTGCATGTGCAATCGTAGTTTTTTTTTAAGTTTCTATAGTATTCCCGTTTGCAGATGCAGTTGCATTTGCAGTTGCAGTAGCATTTGCAAATGTAGTTAATAGGGCTTTAAAAGTTGCATATGCTAGAGCTGTTATAGTTGCAGTAGAATTTGCAATGGCAGTGACAGTTGCATTTACATCTGCAGTTAAAGTTGCATCAAAAGTTGCAGTTGCATGTGCAATTCAAGTAGACTTTGCAGTTTCATGTGCAGTAGTTTTTGCATTTTTACGAGCATATTTAGCTGCAATTGCATGTGCAGTTTAGGTTGCAAATACAATTGCATGTGCAGTAGCATTTGATGGAGTATTAGCAGGTATTATGCAGTTGGAGTAGCATTAGCAGTTTTTGTGCATTTGCAGTTGCAATTGCAGTGAAGATGCATGTACAGCTGCAGGTAAATATGCAGCTTCATTGCCTTTTTTAGATGCAGTGGCAGTCGCAGTTGCATGTTTTGTGAAGCTCTGTCTGCAGTTTTTATTGCTATTTTATGTGCATTTGCAGTTGCATTCGGAGATGTTGTCAATTTGCATGTGCAGTTTTAGTTGCATGTGTAGTTGTAAATACAGCAGCATGTACATGGGCAGTTGCAAGAGCATGTGAAGAAAAATTTGCAATTGCAGCTGCATGTGCAGTGGCAATTGTATCTTCAGTTGCAGTTGCCTTTTTAATTGCAGTTTTATTTGCATTTGCAGATGCAGTTGTATTTACATTTAAAGTTAAAGTAGCAGTTAGATTTGCATTGGCAGAGTAGTTACATAGGCATATGTAATTGCAATTGCATGTGCAATCTCAGTTGCAGTTGCATGTGCAGTTAAATTTGCTGTTGCAGCTGCATATGGAGCAGCATTTGCATTTACAATCAGTATTGCAGATAGACATTTGGTGGCATGTGCAGTAAAATTGTTACTTAAATTGGCAGTTGCAGTTGCATGTGAAATTGTCATTTAATTTGCAGTTGCAATTTAGGGTGAATATGCACTTGCATATTATTGTGCAGCTGCAGTAGAAGTTTTAGTAGCATTAGAAGTTTTAGGTGCATCTGCAGTTGTAGTTGCAGTAAGAATTGCAGTTGCATGTGCATTAGCTTTTGCATCTGCAGCTTTATTCGCCTTTTCAGTTACAGTTGAATTGCATTTAAAGATTTAGTTTTATTTGCAGTTTAATGTGCAGTTGCAGTTGCTAGTGTATTTGCGGTAAAATATGCAAGTTGCAGTTGCATTAGCAGTTCTAGTGCAGTTGCAGTGTCATGTGCATTAATGTTGCATGTACAGATGCCGATGCTAGTGTATTTGCATAGTAGGATTTTATGAGTAGAATACTTTTATACAAATAAAAAAAGATTTATTAGTTAAGTACTTTTACTGTATTAGAAAGATATTTTATAGGTTTAGTACATTTATTTACATAGAAAAAGATTTGAATATCTAAGTACTTTTATCAAAATAGAAAGAGATTTTATAAGTTAAGTATTTTTAATTAAATAGAAAGAAATTTGATAAGTTGAGTACTTTTATTAAAAAACAAAGAGATTTAATAAGTTGAGTACTTTTATTCAAATAGAAAGAGATTTAAAAAGTTAAGTACTTTTATTTAAATAGAAACAGATTTTATGAGTAAATTCCTTCTAATCAAATAGAAAGAGATTTGTTAAGTTAAGTAATTTCATTCAAATAGAGAGAGATTCGATATATGAAGTACTTTTATTCAAATAAAAAGAGTTTCCATAAGTTAAGTACTATTAATCAAATAGAAAAAGATTTGATAAATTGTGTAC